>NW_006239387.1:374178-413160 GCF_000226075.1 Solanum tuberosum | reverse complement strand
TTTTTGGTTGATTTGTTACTATTTGATTACTTGTTTAATTCATTATTGATACAAGTTTTATTCAGTTTACAGATCATAGAATGCTCTTTCGTTTGCTATATTTTGCATTCATGTTTAATTCTCATCTAATTCAACTTTAATATGTGTGTAATACATTTTTAATTCAAGTTTAATTCATTTTGCAGTTTATTATATCTCTTAATGTGTTATGATTAGATTACCTGTCCAACTAATTATTGATACAAATTTTATTTTGTCTACGAATTATTGACTACTATACGAAAGAAAGCAGAGAGAGAAAGAAAGGGAGAAAAGAACAATAGAAAGAGAGGGAGAAAGAGCAGCATAAAGAAAGAAAGGAGAAAGAACAATGTACAGAAAGAAAGAAATGGAGAAAGAATAACGTACAGAAAGAAAGAAAGAAATGGAGAAAGAATAATAGAAAGAAAGAAGGAAAGGGATAAAGAGCGAGAAAGAGAGACAAATTTGAAAAGGCTAGAGACAAAAAAAAGAAAGAGGCAAGAAAGAAAAATAAATATAATTAAAACACATAGTATTGTTAGTTATTGCTATAAATGGTAATAATTAAAGAGTATATTTAAAATAAGTAATTATTTTTTAAAAGGGATCTACTCAAGTAATTAATCCTTAAAAAATTGAAATGAAACTGACTCTAACGTCATATTTAAAAAAATGGACCTCAAGGTTGACAATTGTCAATCATAACGGGAGACTAATTTTCTATCCCAGAACCGTTGTGGGACTTCATCAAAAACAAAATGGTATTCTTTGTCCTAAAATTTCTTAAGAATTTTCATAATACCATTGAATGGAGAAACTCCCACATCGATGAAAAAGAGGTTCTTGGGCCTTATTATAAGACTTGGATAATCATTCTCCCTTACAGCTAGTTTTGAGGTGTGAGTTAAGCTAAATGTCTAATTTAATATGTTATCAGAGTCAGACTCAACATGAGCCAAATTTGTTGCCAGTTTCAATGCACATGCAAATATACATGGCTGTGACATTTTTGCTCAATCACATCATATCTATACTTCAATTGTCACGCTAATAAATATCAAATAGTTGACTCATGAGGTTGATATTATGATCACGCTCTATTCAACCTCTAATCCTCTCTATATTATTAAGTGATGATATGTTAATTAACCCGAATGCATTTGTATCTCCCGTCCTAGAGCCAAGTAGAGCAAACTAGGTATAATTTCCATCCTAACCGCAAATTCTCTCGGGAAAAGAAGTAGTTTTCTGCCCCCTTTGTTCTGTGCTCCAAAATATCGATTGACTCCTTATAAAAACTTGGACAATTCCTTGCCTTTGAACCTTAGGCCCAAAGCCTAATTTAACAATCACATGATGACCAATTGTAGAAATGGAGAATAAAGTGGGACATGATTTCAATTTGAAATTGTAGGTGATCGGTGCAGATAAATTCTCACATGTTTTCTTAAAGAATCAATGGTAGCTTTTCACACAACGCTACTGTAACCAAAAAATTCGATTATCACATGAAACATGTACATATTAAATACATAGCTCAAGGAAGTAGGCTTAAACAAAGAAAAAGAGTGAAGAGAATAAGGTAAGTTAAGGAGGTTTGGCACCATACCACTATCTTAATTATGAAAAGAAGGTATCAAATTGGGGTACTATATGTTATATACTTCCTCCGTTTCAAAATAAGTGAATTGTTGAAATATCACTCTTCAAGAAAAGAATATTAAGACATTAATTAGTCATTACTTTCCATTTTTACTTTTTAATTATTGTCAAATTACTCTGTCGTCTGTAGAAAGACCAAACATTGATCATGATAATTACTCCCAAGTAATTTAAAACAATTAAAGTTTTTTGAACTCATCACATAGGAAATCCAAATAAAAGGTAAAAATGAAAGAAAATTTAAAAATTATTCCTGAAGATTGAACAATTAAGTTAAGGAATAATTTGAACTATGAAAAATGTCTCAACAATTCACTTATTTTGAAAACATGGTTTGGGATTCCAAATCGTGATTTTAATTTATTTTTTTAAAATATTAAATTTGACCCATAAGTTTATATTTTGTAAAAAAAGATTCATTATTTTAAATTTTGAAGAAAAAAAAAGACTCATGTTCAGCGTCAAGAAATTTTGAAAAAGATTATACTATGTATTAAAGAACAACTAGTTACAACTATTATTGATTGATCTTTATAAAATTATGTGTATTTAAAAGTTTGTAATCACAAAAATTTATTATAAAAGAAACATTAATATAGGTGATTTATCAATCAACATATCTAAGTATATTCCAATATTTTGTTTATATAAAAATCTGAGAAATTTTGATAGCTTTAATAACTTTTAGAATTTTTATGTTTATGAGAAAAAACAACTTAAAAAAATAATTCAAACTACATATTCAAATCAATCTGATATCAGATTATGATTTCATATCGCATGTCCAAATGACCCCAAATCTAACCAGTATATATATTCTTAAGCAAATGACCACTTCCCAAACTCCATTAATACAAACAAACTAAAAATATGCACTCTATGTATAGGTATATTATATTTATATTACCATATGTTTCTAGAAAAAGAGTACAATTAAAAATTCACAATCATTCAACATTCTTCATACTTTATGAGCGGATAGATTAAACTAACAAAAACACATTTCTATCACGAAGAATCAGAGATGTTGCAATAATAACTGTATGAAATCATGATCAATTATTCTCTAATCTAATCTTAATAATTAGGACATATTATTTGTCAAAAAGTGGCAATACTTTAGTTGTGAGTGTAAATTGTAAACCAATAATATTTCAGCTGGTATAGTGCGTTGGTTAATGCTTATAATCTTATGCGCACTAATCTTGATTATTTAATAACTTTAAAAGATGTATCCCTCTTAATCCTTGTTTTATGCTTTATTATATATATATTATATGTGGATTAATGGAAGATCTATTGATAATTAAGAATAACTTAAAGGACATCCCAACTGCAAATTGGGAGGAAATTCCTGATAACAAATAAATGTAACCAAAGAAAAGATTTTATTCGAATGGATCAAAAATGGAATTTCAAGTCATAGAATCAAGAATGGATCAAGTAGAATTTTTAAGAAAGAAACGCTAAAACTCGACCGACCTTGTTGCCTCAAGTCTAATATTAATGCAATATACAATGCACCACCTGATAATTCAAGAAAACAAGTGTCTTGTCCGGTCTCCATATCTTCAGGCAATTTCATAGCCCAAAACCGTTCGTGGATACTATCGTAAACAGTTATATGTGGTGTATCATCAAGCCAACAAAATACTCCATCGACAACGCTATGATGGGCGATTTCAGATAGGTAGAATGTAACAATCCAGGAGGTACATCAAGAATAATATTATTAGCGGTAAGCGGTTGTCTCAGAAGAGAAACTTTCAATTGTTATAGTGAATTGTATAATATTATTACTTTGTATCATCTTGTATATTGGGGGTATAATATTGTATATCAAGTTTTAAATATTTTTGTCAAAAAAATAATGAAAGTCTTATATATTACTTATTGTATACTGAATATATATATTGTTGTATATACCAGATTGTGTTTTGAACTAAACATATTATAATGTAAATTTTAGGCTATATTTTACAATGTAAACTTGGTAATTGTACTTCTTAAATTTTTTTCCAAAAATGATTGGATTGATCTGAGTAAGTTTTTGAGTAAAGTAACAAAAGGTAAGACTTGCCTTTTCAATAAGTAATACAAAATCTAAATGGCTTTTGGGTGAAATAACAAAATTCAAGCTTTTCTAATAATTTTTATTTTTTTTATTACAAGCTTTTCTTTAAAAAAAATGACTTTCTCAACTATTTTGGATAGTTAGTTAATATAGTGATGGAATTAAAATTTTAATTACAAAAGTTTCAAAATATAAAGAAATAAATCTAGAAGAAATCAATGTAAATTCAATATTTACTATATTTACATAAAAATAATTTTAACAATTCACGCAGATTCAGATGAACTTCTCAGTCCTATCTGTCACCGGCCCTTGGGTCACGTGTGGAGTAGTAGCAGAAACTCCCATGGTCCACAGGGAAGAGTTAAGGTCCCCATTTCACCTTGATGATTTGTCTGAATATGACTGTCTTTTCTCTTTACTCTCTAGGCACAGCTGTATGGTTGTTGCTCCCATTTATTTGTTATCCATTTTTATGTACTCAAATCTTAAATACTCCAATATCATTTACTCTATTAGCCCCTCCACCACATCTTTTTTTCTTTTACATTTTGGTAAGCTTTATGCTTGTGATTTTTCCTACTAAATATCCTAATGACAACTACATTTCTTTAGAAAAAATCCACACTTATGAATATGGAGGTGCATTCAAGATTGTTGTAATCTATTCCTCTCTTGCTATAACAAATAAAAAAATCAAGAATGTAAAGGGGATGGAATTTTTTTTTCTTTCAAAATTGCACTTCATCAAGAGAAATTTCCAACACCCTTTTTAGATCTGATGTTTCTTGTTGCATTTTTTCAGATTATCCTTTTTCTAACAGCAACCAATGCAGAATTTTCATCAAGGCTGCTTGATTCAGTTCTTCAAGATTATGCTTTTAGGGCATTTGTTAGGCCAAGAACTGGGATTCCTTATGATGGGAATGTGCCTTTTAATTACACTGGAATCAAAGTTTCTGCACTGAGGTTGAGAAGTGGGAGTATGAGGAGAAGGGGTGTTAGTAGATACAAAGAATTTCAAATCCCAATTGGTGTTTTGGAGCAACCTTATGTAGAGAGGCTTATTTTGGTGTATCACAATTTAGCCAATTGGTCTGATTTGTATTACCCTTTACCAGGTCATATTCATTTAACACCAGTTTTGGGTATTTTAACTTATGATGCTTCCAATTTATCTGCTACTAATTTGCCTGAGTTGGATATCAGAGCTTCAAAGAATCCCATTTTGGTTAATTTTTCTAGTGTAGTGAAGCCGGTGCCAATGGGGTTGTCACCTAAGTGTGTCTACTTTAACTTGGATGGTGCAGTGGAGTTTGACAATATATTGAATGGGAATGTGTGTAAGACGACGAAACAAGGACATTTCTCTATAGTGGTTGAGTTTACTACTGCTGCTGAGCCAGAACCTGAACCTGAACCTGAACCCGAACCCGCCAGTGGAGGTGGCACAAATGGTCATAAAAGTGGTGGTAGGAAAAATTGGGTGATATTTGGATCAGTTGTTGGTGGATTTGTGGCATTGGTTTTCTTGGTTTTATTGATTGCTTGTTTGAACAAGTATGATAAGAAGAAAAAGATTGACAGAATGGAAGAAGCAGCTGATAGAGGTGTACCATTGCTTATGACAAAAATTGGGAATACAAAGGCACCAATAGCTTCAGAGACTCGTACAAGACCCTCGTTAGAGAATGAATATCTCCCATAGATTTGATTCTTTTTTTTTTAAAGTATTCATCTGGTAATCCAATGATTTTTTGCGATATTTAATTCAATTAATTCCCTTCCATTCTGTTGTACATTCTATTTTACGTTGTGTTATCATCTTGATGAATATTACATTTGCCATCACACAATTGTAAATTGATCAAGTTTTTAATTTCTAGAAGTATAAGTTACCAAACTTGGTCTTGAAGTTCCAATTTTCAACATTTTCCTTTAAGAAAAAGGAAGTGACCTTCCTTCAACCAAAAATAAAGAACCAAACAAAATAAATACAGTAACTAATTAATTAAGGCTCCCAAACAGCCTAGCACAATTAATCTAGATGCTGACTTTTATCCAGCTGTGGCCTAAGTAGTTATCTCCCACTTATTCTTTCTTGAGATCTGCAGCTAGCTCAAAATGTGTTCTATATTGTAGATAACATCCATTTTTTTTTTGCGCCCCCTCCTGAATCTTATCCATTACGTCAACCCTTCTTCAACGATCAGAAGGGATTGCGGAATTCCCCTTCTTAAGCAGACTGATGCATTCATCAAGTTATTTCTACATAATTATCTGGTTTCTAATTCCATTTCTGTTTGGATCTGGATCATCTAGTTCAGATTCATCTGCGAAAAGCTCACTTGATTCCTTACTTCAGCAATATGCTTTCAGGGAATTGACCGGGAAAAGAACCAGAAATGGTGTTCCTTACGATGCGCATGTTCCTTCCAGTTTGACAGGGGTTAAAGTTTCAGCCATGATTCTTAAAACACACATCTTAAAACGGAAAGTCTGCGGCTATTATAAAAATTTCTTCATCCCATCCGGGATCATAGAGGAGCCTTATGTAAAGAAACTTGTTCTGGTTTACCAAAACTTGGCTAATTGGTCATCCTTTTATTATCCTTTGCCTGGTTACACTTATTTGGCACCAGTTTTCGGAATCTTGGCTTATGATGCACATAATTTGTATGCCAAATATCTACGAGACTTGGATATACAAGCATTGGAAGATCCTATTTCCATCAAGTTTCCTTATGTGCAGCCAGCACCAGAGGGGTCTTCCCCCAAATGTGTTTACTTCTACTCGAATAATTTTGTCCAATTTGGCCATGTTAAGGATGGAAATATTTGTGAAACCAGAGTGCAAGGCCATTTTTCTGTAGTTGCTGAGGTGAAAGTTGCTCCAAGTCCTCCTCCTAAAGCCAATGACACTGCCCCAAGTCCTTCTCCTATCTCCTAGTGCCAATGAAACTGCCCCAAGTCCTTCTCCTAGTGCCAATGAAACTGCCCCAAGTCCTTCTCCTAGTGCCAATGAAACTGCCCCAAGTCCTTCTCCTAGTGCCAATGAAACTGCCCCAAGTCCTTCTCCTAGTGCCAATGATACTGCCCCAAGTCCTTCTCCTAGCGCCAATGATACTAATCATCAAAAAATCAACTCTAAACTGCCCCAAGTCCTTCTCCTAGTGCCAATGAAACTACCCCAAGTCCTTCTCCTAGTGCCAATGAAACTACCCCAAGTCCTTCTCCTAGTGCCAATGAAACTACCCCAAGTCCTTCTCCTAGTGCCAATGAAACTACCCCAAGTCCTTCTCCTAGTGCCAATGAAACTACCCCAAGTCCTTCTCCTAGTGCCAATGAAACTACCCCAAGTCCTTCTCCTAGTGCCAATGAAACTACCCCAAGTCCTTCTCCTAGTGCCAATGAAACTACCCCAAGTCCTTCTCCTAGTGCCAATGATACTGCCCCAAGTCCTACTCCTACACCTGATGAAGATAATCATCAAAAAATCAACTCTAAAACGTGGACGATTTCATCGGTGTTTCTATTTTTTTCTCTCACAGGAATATTGTTTGTTGTTGTAAACAAGTCTGGATTATTGGAAATAAGACAGAGATTGTATGATTCAGCAGCAGTTGTTGTGCCCTTGTTAGGGAAAACAGAGGTGCCATTGCCATTGGAAGCTCCAACTAGACCATTGCCGGAGAATGACTATGTGCTTTAAGTAGCAACACCAATTTTTTTGTGGCTGGCATACTTAGGTACAACTTTCAAGAAACTTTTACCTATAAATATAATTTAATCTGTTATAACAAAGTTAGTATATATTCTATTTTCTAGGTTACTAGATTGCATGTGTTATAAGTAATCTGTTGTTGTAGGTAGCTTAACTTGATAGTGTAAAAAGTGTATATATGGCCACTGTGTCAACAGACACAACTTAAATTTTATATACATTAGGTTATAAAATGGGGGTGTGACTGCATAATATATATCAATTCTAAAGTACAATTTCGTTATCTGTTAGCTTGATTGTGTGTTCGAATTAAATTTAGTTTGCAATACATTGGCTCAAAAAAACATGAATGCGTACTTGTTGTGTTAGGTCATTCTGTTTAAGCAAATTACTTGACTTGGAGTGTTGTGATTTCCCCTCTTAATCATGATCATCTTGGAACAACTTGATCAAATTGTCTTATCAAGAAATGTACTGATCAACAAAATCGCCTTCAATTTATCATTTATACATTTTTGTAGCTCTTTGCAATCAACACCACATCTTTGAAAATCATGTGACACAACGAAGTAAAATAAATAGGCCATTTTTCGAGAGAGAACCTTGCATTTGCATCTTCTTGTAGCATGTTGCATTAAAAGGAAGAAACCAAAAATCAGGCTCTAAAATATTTGCAGGTTCACAATATGAGATTTTAATTTCCTCTGTTTTCTGATTAAACCCTGCAATTCTTGCTGGTCTTTTAGCACTATTTGAGAATATCCAATATGCAATACAATTGATTCCTAGCAAGATTAGCTGCTCGTTTCGGGTTCAGTAAAAACTATACCACAACGAAACAAGACAATACAATACAATTAAAGTTTATGTTAGTCTTATACTGCAGGGCCATAGTTTTTTCGTCTTAAGATCATCACGGATCCTAATATTAACACCATCGTGTTTAACTCCACTAAAATAGGAAGCGTTGTGTATCTACCACAATATCAGTTTCGTTATATTCTCAAACCTAACTGCAATCGCAAAGTTCATCAAGATGGCAACGTTACATGTTTTGATTCAGCATAGCGGAGAATCGGAGGTATGCAACAGGTTTGTGGATTATATCATGGAAGTGTAGAGAGAATAGCAAAAGAAAAGTTCTGCTAGCTCAAGATCATTAACTAGGATCAAAAGCTGTTGGAAATGAGAATGAGAATTTTGGTAGAGAAGATGAATTCAGCTTAATCAAAAATAAGAATTACAAGACAAATCTTATTTTTTTTAATCACAGAAAAGAGAGCATTATAAAAACGTAGCCCAGTAATAACTCAAAGAAAACACAAGCTAACATCACCTTATAAGAAGAACAAAAGGAAATCTTGAAGGTTTTTTCATCAATGAGTTATATATTTTGGAACTATATGAACCAATCATTACAAGCAATTTTGCAATGCTTAAAGTTGTTCCGTCTGGGTGAAATTCAACTTCATTTACCACCACAACCCATAATAAGTTCATCATCACAAGAATCAGTACAATCACTCCACCGGCTATGTATAAGCATCACGTTAGCACAAATCAAACATCTATGAACTAATTCGAGACAGTAAACTTAGTGATCAATACCTTGAATAATAGACAACAAAATGAGATTTCAAAGAAAAAACTTGAAAGTATGACGAGGGTACGTAGAAATGATCACTCACATTTGATTATTAAGAATCTAGATGAACTCCAAAAATATTCCACGTGAGCCAATGTTGTCTCTCATCATAATCAAATACTCTATGCAAGAGGACTGCAAAGAATCAAAGATCATTCCAAGTTATAGACAACATACATCAGTACAAGAATATAGTAGCAGAATTAGTGTATGATGAAGAACCAACAGTTGGAAACCTTTTATGATCTGTTATATATCCTAATGAGTACATGGGTGTATTTTTGAAAGTTTATTGATGAAGTTTTTTAACCTTCGCTTTCATTTTCTTCATGTTGAAGCTGCGTAGCAATACTTTTGCACGTGCTATATTTGTTGTGAAATCATGTATCTGAGTACTTTATATACTCTATCAATCAAACTTATAACATATTTTTAATAGCAGAAGAGAGCTCTTGGTATGTGGTCTGTGGACTAGGTTCTTAGGTCCATTTTCCTCAACTAAGGAGCACCATCCATGCTAACCTATGCCCTGAAATTAGTTAAAGATCAGGATACAAGATACTAAATCCACCTCACTTCTTCCTTTTAAGATATACGTATAACGTGTTTGAACAAGCTCTTCAAACAAAAGTGTTTTTGTAGAGTAGCAAAAGTTGTTTTTCAGAACCTAATAAAAGTAGCTTTTCCTCGAAAGTGCATCTTTGAAAAGCACTTTTGAGGAAAATACACTTAGACACTTTTTAAATGTTTGGTCAAACACAAACTGTTTCTCTCCAAAAGTACTTTTGGATCCAAAAGCATTTCTTTTAAAAATAAGATGATTTTAAAAGTTTGGCCTAACAAACTAATTACTTTGTGGGAAGGGCAACTCCTTTTGAATCTCTTCTTTTATTTTCATGATGAAAACTATACATATGAATCAATTTAATTACATTCTGTGGTTTCAAAGGTTCGATGAAATGCCTAAATGACTTGAACATCTATATAGCTGTTAACATGAGTTCCTATTATCGTTATGGTTATAGATTGAAGCTGCAGAGAAGTGTGTTTGATCGCCATGATATGCAAATGATTGAAATCAAGGTATGTAAGGTTAAACCCGTTTTCACCGCTATGGCATGACCTCCCAGTAATACGTTGAGTTCATCAGATTCAAGAGGATTTAAAAGAAATAAGTTGAGTATAAGATATTCAGAATAAGTTGATGTTTTGAGATTCACAAGATCTTAGTATATATGATAATCTCTTTGCCTCCAGTCTTCATAATAGTTATTCACAGAGTCCAATGTTTTGTATGTGACAATTTCAGTAAGTTTTAGGAAGTCTATTATCATATTCAGATGTCTATGCATTGATCAGACTCCATATGTTACCTACAAAGTTTTACTTGGATATTTCTGAAGTTATCATGTGTATCCAGGATTTCGAAATATGGGTGCACCTATTATAAAAAAGTTGATCGGTTTGACATTTAAGTTCTTATCATTGAAAACAACTAAAATTCTAAAATCATGTCTAAAAATAAAGCGCCTAAAGTGCTGTCAATAACTACTTAAGGAGGTGTTACCCAATTTTAGAAAGAAAAATAAAATAAGATAGATATAAAATTTAAATTTCTAACCTCACTTCGAGAGGTACACCCAGTCATCATCGCATTATATGATAATTCGAGTGTGGGTTCACACATCTATATTTTTTTTAAAAAATTATAAAATATAACACTACTATATATAATTTCGAAAGGAAAGCGTGAACAGGTGACCCCTCCTACGTACACCCTGTCATCATACCTAAGTTACGAGTCACAAAAGATATTAAAAGCTAGTATGTTTTTTGCTATTAAGCCACAAAACAGATTTGATTCATGTAATTAAGTTCCACCATAAAAATGATGTGACAATTAATTAATGGTAACAGTTTAATTGTCGCTAAATATATAGTTTTAAAGGCAATTAACACTGTTTATAAATATTCCTAAAGCCTAGAGCGATATTAAATCTAATGACAATCAATTAATGTTAGTAAAAGTTTTATCATTCTTTGTTAATGTATATATATTGTCGCGAATGTAACATAGAGAAAGCTAATGAATGGCTAGGAAAGTGGCATCTTCTTGGAGTCTGAAAGGGACAGAGTTGACAGCAGTTAAGTTACATAATTAATCAAGTAGCAGCAAATAAGGTTGAACTTGTGAGCCCTTAAACAAAACAAGTTGATTCATCATTGCATTGATTCCTAACGTATGACAACAACTCACATGTATACCTCATCTTTGTCTCTTCCTTAGATTTCAACACTTAATTTAATTAACATCAAATTTATATTCTTAATTACTAATCTTAAGCTCAGATATCCATAACTAACTAGTCTTCCTTCCTGCAAGATAAGTAAACACAGAGAGAGCATGTGGAAAACTAAAGCAGAAATTTAATTAGGTTGCCTTTTTATTTAATTAAAGTTAATTAGGTGCCGTTCACAGGGGAATTTGCTTACTTTTTATGATTAGAAAATGAGGAATTAGCGACGAACAAAATTTCACATGCACGATAAAAATTTCATGCTAATCTCATTTAATTACGAACAAATGATGAACTATAAAAAAATTAATTAGCTAAGAGTGTTTAAGCGATGAATAGCTAGGAATTACCGATTAATTCCATATTAATTCCGTAGCTAACATGTAAATATCCAATTAGCTGGTTTTTTAGACTTTTTAAACTTATAAACTCAAAATCTTAACTCTCCTCTACTTTTAAAGTCCTTTTTTTTGTCTGATCTAATGGCCACGAGTCATCCACCAGACTTGATTTCGTGTCTCCTGAGAAATCAAGGATACAGTGGTACGAGCCTGTAGAACAGATCCTGTTCAAGTAAGGTCGTCTCTACTTTCAAAGTCCAAGACGAAAATTAACAAAAATAAAGTTAAAAATAGTAATGGTAGCATATAGTATAAAACTAATATATCTAATTATAAGGTACTCAGATGACACATGGAATAGTGTCTAAAGAAAACAACATGGTCAATTAATTAAGACAGAAGTTAACAGCTTGCATATAATCAGGTCATTATTAATCGAACCAATAGATAACGTTGACACAATTTTATATGTATTTTTCATCTTGATTACCTCAAATTTGCATGTGCAACAGAAGAGCAACTCCTTGACTTCTCTCAATGGTTTGTGTCGTACATTAGAGGCGGAGCCAAAAAATTTAGTTTATGATTATGAATCACAATCGTTAGTTTCTCAAGCTATGAATAATTTATTTTTTTTATACATTTTAAATATAAATATAAATTTGAACCGAAGCTAATGTATTCTGTTGATCCCCCAATTTGCATTGTGGCTCAGTCTATATACTTGTGTGGCCACTAGCCGGCACCATCAACTTCAGCTAAAGTTAGGTAATACTGGCCCTCATTAAGAAATATTTCTAATATTTCCTTATTTTTGTAAATTTTTTATATGCAAAGTCTAAAGGAAGAAGTTCTATGATGGTTTATGACAAACTAATAAATATATGATATGTGTCATTTTCTTACCTATAAATATTTAATCACTTACAGTAAATGGAAGTCATGGACGTGGTGGGGTTGAGTGTGTGATTCATGAAGCATTTGTTGTTGAAGGAAATGTCATCCTCTTTTTATTTTATTTTTTGATATTCTATTTGATGTCCGAAGCCCCTTATTTGGGAGTAACAATACACCCAATAAGATATTCTTCACTTAAACTCTTGATACTTTTCATTAAGAATGAAACAGTTCTACCACAGCATCATAATTCACGTTGGTGAAACTTTTGTGTGTCATAGGGAAAGAGGAAGATAGGGAGCAGACAAAGAGCATCTTTACTTGGATTGAGTGGGGACACAAAAGATTAATAAAAGTTAAGAATAGCAGAGTTGCAAAGCTAGTGAGTAGTATAAGGGGAAGTACAAAAAAAAAGAGTGTTGTAGATTTGTCCTTATTTTTGGCCGATCCAACATAAGTGCAAGTGCCCCTAATTATCTGTCAGCGCTAACCTCGCACCCCATCATCCCTCTCGTATTTTCCGGTCAAATCATGTGCTTTCCATAAACATTTTTTTTTAATCACCAAGGAGTGGAGCTAGACTAAAATTTAAATTATTTCACGAAATTCTGTAACTTTCATTAAAATTTCTTATTTGTCATTAAGAAAAATTCAGAAACTTATTTTGAATCTTGAATTTCAAATTTTGACTCGGTTTATGAAAGTCAAAAACAGTTCAACTCTATATTCAAATTTGTGGATTTTGTACTTCAAAAAGAGTCAATAGACATCGCTTGTCGTTGGATTATATTAATTAGCAGCAACCTTGTATTTTCTTTGTTCTCCTTACTGGTCAATGTTTATTCATATATCATGTACTTGGAAAGTCATGTTAATTTTATTTGTATTAATAATCATCATAATCCCTAGAAGAGCAACTTATATAATAAATTGAAGAAATGAAAGTGGCAACTGGAGTCACACAGAGTTATAACAAGTAAATTAATTATGCAATGAGACCAAAGGCAGATCACGGGGGAAATTAATTAAATGATGAGATGTAGAAGATGAAGTTACAAAAGACCCGCAAGATAAGGGGGATTTGACATTTTTGATGTATAATGGACCACAGTTTGCTAAAACTGAGGAAAATTAAACAATTTCACACCACTTGAGAAGAGTTTGCACAAAATACATACATATAATGGTGCATGTGGTTATTGGAAAATGAAAGTGTCCAGCCCCCACGCACCCCCCCGCCCACCNNNNTTTTCCCCCCCCCCCCCCCCCCCCCCCCACACACACACTTTTACTTGTCTCAAGTTATTTGTCGTGTTTTTCTTTCTCACACTTTTAAGAAAACAATAATTTATATGTCATCTTTTTGTTGGGTTATGAAGGGTGAATTAGGGCGTCATGCGGAAGCTTACAATTTGCAAATCAAAGAGACGGTAAATCAGATGAAAAAAACTTATACTAAAAACATAATATTATTATATGAAAACTAATATAAAATAAAAATAATTATAATTGTTGAGAGAATAAATCTCCCCATAAACAAAACTCTTAAATGTCTACATTGTGGAAGTTATTGTTTTTTGTGTTAGAAGAAATAAACCTATATTTATAGAGTCCTAAAACCTTTCCTACTAGAAAGGAGTCCTAAAAGGAGAGAATAAACCAAATATAAAATAATATTATATTTTCCTTTCAAGAAAAGTAAAAACATTTATGGTAATATTTTGTTTTTTCTTTAAGGAAAAATAAATCTTATATTATGGTAAGAAAATCAGAGCAAAACCCTAACACTTTTCATAATTGAGATGTTTGTAGTGTTCAAGAACAATAACTACATATTAAAAGTAAAATGGAAAAAATAATAATTTTTTCATAAACTTCAAAAATACTTAACAAATAATTTGAGATAATTATAGTATTCGAAAATTACGATAAATAATTTGAGATAAAAAGGGAATATAAATTAAAGTTTCATTTAATTTTGTGTTTGCTCATATTTGGATTTTTTTTCTTCTTAAAAACAAATGGTACTAGCATAAAACAAATGACAGCTAGTAAGTAGCAACATATATGTAAGAACACAACGTTGCAATATGCAAATACTCCGTTTTTTCATTTTCTTTTTATTCTGTATTTGATATTCATTTTGGGACTCGATTAATTTAAATTTACATAGAAAAGCTAAGTCACACTCTGAGGAGTACTAAAACTCTCTCTATTAAAAGCGACTAAATTCATATTCAAGAAATAAACTCGTAACTTCTAATTAAAAATGAAGAAGTGTTTACTACTCGAACCATCAGTGCTATGTAGTCTTAGTCAAAGATGTATGGTAGGAATATTTAGTTTTGAAGAGAAAATGGAAAAACTTAACCAATCAAGTATAGTATCTACGCATGTGAGGAAGAGAAAGGTTTTTGTTTTCTTGTTAGTCAACGAAAATGAATAAAGTTTTATGGGTCGAGACAGGCCAACGAAATGGACACGAGGTATATTAAATACCAAGTGAGGGATCTAGGGTTTCTACAACTAAACATTTTACATGACAATATGAGAAACATGAAACTCCAAAAATAAAAATAAAATACTTTTCCTAATTAAGGACATAGAATTGATAAACCATTAAGGACATAGAATTGATAAACCATTTGGTAATCATATTAAAATCCTGATTAATTTGAATTTATATATTGTGTAAGGTCCATTATATTAAATTAAAGGAGGAAATATACTTTCTATTAGTTTATTTTCTTCACATATTCTTGAACATAGATCGCTTATTAAAGATGGAAATAGCGTTTATTCGTCCGCCACAATCCAATTAAACATGTCAAAATAAACCTAACACTTGTGATTTTCATCTAACTCCTATAGAAGAGTATATTTACTAATAACAATAAGAGACTCAATAGAATAACCAAATCATATAAAAGAATCTTGATCTTTTTTAAAAGAGTCAAAATATAAAATAATGCCATAAAATGATATAGAACCAAATGAGTAAACCTTAATTAATTTCCTAATTGTATGCACCACATGGAGGGAGAAACAAAGACAATACTCACTATAGCATCTAATATTTACACCAAACAAATAATTTCACTTGCTACAATGATTAAATATATATTTTTTGATGTTCAGTATCCGCTTTAGAATCTGACTATTTTAAATTTGTACCACATAAAACCTCATTCAGAGAAAAGTGCCCCCTATAAAAAAAAACTACATACCCAAAACTTAAATCTGTGACATATGATTAAGAAAAAAGTAGCTTCATCTGCTACAACTACATTGTTGGTGGTTAAATATGTGCATAAAAAATATGTATCTAAATTGAATGCAAAATAAATTATTTATGGGGAGAGAGAGAAAGGAGGACCCATATTCCACCGCCCATTAGCACGCAGAATATATTACCAAAACCAAACACACATGACCCATTGTATCATATATGGTCGATCTAGTTCTCTTCTCATTTTCTTCACCTTAGTTAGCTAAACCCTAACACAAATATACCTTTTTTACTTACTTGTACTTCAATTTTCTTAGCTTCTTCATTCCATTTTTTGAAGAAATTAAGCATAGAATTGAAGTAAAAAAGCTATGGATGATGAAGGAGAGATGTCAAGAAGGCCAAGAGGAAGACCTGCTGGATCAAAAAACAAGCCAAAACCACCCATTATCATCAATCGAGACAGCGCCAACGCCCTCCGAACACATATCATCGAAATCGCGGATGGTTGTGATGTAATGGAAAGCGTATCCAATTTTTCGAGAAGAAGACAAAGAGGAGTTTGCATTATGAGCGGAACGGGAAATGTTACTAATGTGAATTTAAAACAACCAGCTTCATCCGGTGAGATTGTAACTCTACATGGTCGATTTGAGATCTTATCTTTATCCGGATCGTTCCTCCCACCACCTGCTCCCCCAGCTGCTTCAGGGTTGACTATTTATTTAGCTGGGGGACAAGGACAAGTGGTGGGAGGAAGCGTGGTTGGCGCGCTTATGGCGTCAGGACCAGTTGTTATTATGGGTGCTTCGTTTAGTAATGCGGCTTATGAAAGGCTACCGTTGGAAGAGGATGATCCGAATAATCATCCTCTTCCAATGCCAGGAGGTCCTCTGGGATCTCCTGGCGGACAACAACAACAATTACTAGGCGGTGACCCATCGATGTTTCATGGGACACCGCCACCAAACCTTCTCAACTCATCAATGCAATTACCTCATGAAGGATATTGGTCAACGGGACGACCTCCTTTCTAACTTGAAGAATTGTATGCGCGTAGCAACGGGTATTATTGTTTGTTGAGTTTTGTTTTTTTTTTCCTAACTTTTTTTTTCTATTACATTGAGAGATCAGGAAAATGGAAGGGGGATTATACGAATTGAACTCACACTTATTATGTCGAAGAATTAACTCCTTCCTTCACTCTTTAGGAAATATTTTTAGGAAGAGGATTTTTTTCAGGCAGTTGATCATTTGAAGTAAGTTTAATTTGTAGTAATTCTTTCCTTTGAATATTTATTAGTTTTAATTTACATCTTTTTTTGGACTAGGTTTTTGTATTGTTATTGGTTTACTTAATGATGAAATGCTTGTACTTTGATCAAATTAACTTATTGTAAATTTGATGTTTTCTTGGTGAGTTGTCTCTTGAGCTACTTTCAGACTAAAGCAAGTGTAAAAGAGTTGGGATTTTTAATTTGTGAAGGCTGTATATCTTGTAAGAGATTTACTTGAACAGAAAATTAAGTATACTGCTATTAATTCCATAATCATGATATACTAGATTGCAGTAATGATAACTGATGAATTGAGTACTCATTTTTCAATCGTGTGTTCGGTACCATGAAAAATTTTATTTAGAAAATAACTGATTTCTTACTTATTTTAAGAAATTTGTTTTTCGAAAAATCTTGACCAATGAGGTGTTTAGCCAATTTTGAAAAAAAAAAGGGTTATCTTTTTGTTTTCAAAATGAAAAAAATGGTAGTATTTGAAAACTAGAGTTGTGTTTGGCCATGAATATACAAATTAGAATTGGTTTTGAATTATATTGTGAGTAATTTGAAGTGAAAAATAAAAACTATTTCTTTTGTTTTTCGAATTCCTAAAAAATCAAATTTCCAAAATTTTATGATCAAACATGTTTTTCAGAGTCTCTAGAACAAAAAAGAAAAAGTGAAAAAGTTTCATGATCAAACCCAATAAATATGTTACAACTAGTTTGAAATTAACTCTCTCTAACGATGTATTATGTCGAAGTACTTCTCGTTAAGTCATGAGTTTTCTGACTACTTCAACGTGTGTGTTGCCAATTAATTAGGAGGATTTCAGCTCATAATGTTTCATGGTCAACAATTGATTAATTATTTCTAGGAGGGCCATGAAATAATTACTCTTTAATTTAGCATAAGCTTATAATCAGTACTGTTATTTCTGCCATTTTTTATCTTTCCTAAAGTCACTTTTTGTAAACCCAATTTAATTAACTTTGAGTCTTTTTTTTTCCTTCCTTTTCTTATCTTGTTTTGATTAAACGAAAATAAAATCCCATAATAAATGAAACCTCACAAATATGAAAGAATTCTTTCAGATTTTAAGTTAGAAACAAGATTTTACTACGCTGTAATTGTATCTTGAATTCTTGATCTATTCACCAGTTATGAAGGTTGCTTTTCATTCTTTTTAAGGTTGCTAAGTTAATGTTCCTATAGAAATAATCATATATTTATAAGCACTAAGCCTTGATCTAATGGACCTCCCCAAATATAATAGGTTTTATTAGGGACTAGGTGAGTATTTAACGAGGCTCGAAAAATCTTAATAACTCAGTTGGTTGACTACTCAAACTCCTAAGTCCTATCTTTGTTGGTGAAAGTTTTATTTCCCAATTCCCACCTTGTAGTCACCTCCCATTTCCCTTTCCCCGCCCCCATTTCTTTATTTTTTATTTTTTTAAAATCGGGCTTAGTCTGTCCTTAGTCCACTCCGATAAATGAAATTCATGTGAATAATTCTGATTCAACAAGAAATTCAATATATAAACAGTCCAATAATTAGTCATGTACTCATGTTCATCAACTATATTTTGTTTAGCCCATTTTATTGGATTGGATTTTTCTCCAACTCCAACCCAAGCTAAATAGATGTGGTGATAGAATTACAAATCTCCCATCATTTGAGTCATATGCAAAGTTTATTTGGAGAAGTAAAATCCACGTTTTTTTTCCCTATAAAAGCGCAAGTTTGACAATTTGGAGCATTAAATTAGGTAGGTATATAAAGATATTTCATTTATAGATCATTTAAAATAGGAAAATATAGCTAGATATATACATTAGAAGCACTTTCAACTGACTGATCAACAAGAATTTGTCGTAATGCAAACACAAGTATGTGCTTTTTCACCATCGAAGAATATGGTGCACTGGGTGAAGTTGCTCCTTCTTTAATCAGAGGTCTTAGATTTGAGCTCGGGGTATAAAAAAATCTTTGATAAGAATCACTTTTCTCCAAATGAAACCCTACGTGTCGTGAAATTTAGAATGAGACCATACACATACGAATCAAAATTAATCGAAATTCAATACAAATATCCAACATCATATTAAGGAAAAATATATGTGATTTTAGCTTGTACATGATGTATGACAGATTTGAGGTTGGCCCATGATAATGAATTTTGGCCTAATTATCTCAACTTTTTGAAACATCTGATTTAATTTATTTTTACTTTGACATAAAAGTCAAGTCACATTTTAATTAGCAAAAATTGAATTGACGCATGTTTACTTTTTGTAATTTCTGTGATAATATTTTACGTCGGTGACTATATGATAAAGTCGTTTAACATTATTATATGATAAAGCATCCAAAAAGAGAAGCTAAGGTAAAGAAAACTGAAGTTTAATGGATCTTGTGAATCTTCATTCTTTTCTTTTTGTTGACATTTTCTCTTCTTATAATGCCAATAAAAGTCAATAAGCCTTTACTGCATTATTATTTTCTTTGGAGTAGATTTAGAGGTCATCTGGTTTAAAAATAAGTTATACAAAAATTAGTTAGTTAATTCGTGTGTAGTATTTATTATTCACGTAGTATACATTGGCGATATCTATATAATATTAAGACGGGATTAATTTGTTAGTCTACTTGCAAAAAGAAAATTAAAATAGAAAAATTAGATGAAATAATTATTGGATAATTATTTTTTTTTTTATCTAAAATACTTTAACTAGTATTTATTTACCTAAAATAGTCATTCGGCCCACTTTATTTTTTGCTAGGAAGAAGATGCATTAGCCCTATTTTCTTCTCTATAAATTTTAGGAATCACATAGTTTTAATATGAAATTACAATCTATCCCTATTTAGTTTGTAATTACATTAATCCCTGAAAAAGTAAAACAAATCGGATAGCTCGGATACATTATAAAATAAATCGGATACATAATATGTAGCTTGGATACATTAAAAATTAGCTCGGATACATTATAAACTAGCTCGGATACATTATAAAATAATTTAGAATTAGGAGAGAAATAAGGGATTTTAGAGGTTTTTAGAAATAGAAGGGAATATTAGAAATAAGGGAAACATAAGACGTGTATTTTAGTAATTTTTCCTTTTCTTCTTCGAAACTTTGGTCGGCCCACTTTGTTCCATTTTCCTTCTTTCTAATAATAATTATGGCTATAACATTTAATTTAAATTAATAGTTTGCTATTTTATATAATTTTCCCTAATAATAAAGCTATTGACATTATCAAGATGCGCAATGTAGGAAATTAACATAGAAAAGGAAAAGAAGTCATTGAAGAAGAAAATTGGACAATAGAGTTTAATATAAAAATGTGAATTATTTTGAATAAATAATATATAAAAATATTCCAAATATGAAGAGTAGCTTATAACTAAAATCTGAAATTGTATAGAAGAGATTTGAGTTGGTCGAAGTTATTATAATGTATAAATATTATATAAACATTGTACAATATATAAATATATATACAACTATGATATATAATTATACATTATATATGTATGATTATATGCTATTTATATAATAAAGATATTAGATATACATACGTCTATTTAATTAAAAAAAATTGTCACCCGTAGAATTATTACATAAGAAGTCCTATTAAGATTTGCTTTTAGGTCCATTAAACTTTTTGTGAGATCATATTCGATTCAAATAAAATCGAATAATGCAAGCGGTGCTCCAATAATATCATAGATGCATCAATTTGTTAATGACAGTCAAGATTTTTATAAAAATATATTAAATATTTAAATTTTTTATTAAAAAGTAAAAGAAATTTATAAAACAATTCGTAAGATACAAATTATGCCTTATAAAACATAAGTTCATTTTCAGAATATTATGCCTTAATAAGTTCATATCCCATAAGGTATACCTACAAAACTAATATAAATAGAGACACAACTTCAATTTTAATTCACACAAAGTTATTCCTTAGGGACATAACTTAGAGGGTGTTTGGATTGACTTAAAAATTGGTCAAATATATTTTTAAGTTAGTTTTTGACTTCTGGAAGTGTTTGACAAATATAAAGATAACTTAAAATAAGTTATAAAGTGTTTGACAAGGTTAAAAATATTTTAAAATAAGTTTAAAATGACTTAAAAATCAAAAGTAGGTCTCCCCTATTTTTTATTTTTTGATTTAAAAATCATTTAAGTTTGATTTTTTATTTTTAACTTAAAAACTATTTTTTTAAACCAATCCAAACAGGCTCTTAATTCTTACATAATTTTTACCGCAAGGAAAAGGTCTTCTAAACTTATATCTTGCGGATCATAAACCATACAACTTATGTTATTAGATTAACATAAGGTGAAGTTCTCTAAATCTTAGCCTTTGTAAAATTAGATCATAGTTAAGAATATTTTGACGCATCACCTCAAATGGAAATAAAAAACAACTACGAAATAACTATAATTCGTGTAAAAACTTTAATTGCATTAAAATTAAAATATTTAAAAAATAGATAAAAATTTATTTAGTTTGACTCACAAAAAGTGAAAACGAAGGAGGTGGAATAGTTTGGACAAGTTCTACCCCTATTTTGTGGAAACCTGTCGCTGACTAGCTGTAAGCTCTATATACTTTTTCAGCAGCCACCAAAATTCACTTTCCTTATTTTCTTCTTCCTTCCAATCACTGGGTCCCATTCTTCTTCTTTGCTCTCTATAGTCTTCGTTCCTTCTACTGTAAAAAATCCCTAATTTAGGGTCATTTCTGATGGACCCTAAGTTCGCCGGAAAGCCCATTCAGGCCCAATTTTATTCGGGTCAAACTGACCTTGACCAGATGCAGGATACTCCAACCCGTGGGGCACGCCACCGCCGTGCACAGTCCGAAACCTTTTTCCGGTTTCCCAGTTTCGATGATGATATGCTTCTAGACGACGTCGTTTCAGACTTCAGTCTCGACGTTCAGGCGCCGACCCTCATGCAGCCGGCTAATTCGCCCGATTCTTCGTCTACTGGACCAGCGTTGTCTGCTGGACCTTCCGATAACCCTAAGCCGCTGGCTCACTACCGTAGTCTATCTGTTGATGCTGATTTTTTCGATGGACTGGATTTTGGTGGTGTGCCGACGGAGAAGAAGATGATGGGTTCTGAGCCACGTCATAGGCATAGCAATTCTATGGATGGGTCTTTTGATACGTCGTCGTTTGAGTCTGAATCGCTTTCTGTTAAGAAGGCTATGGCTCCTGATAGGCTTGCTGAGCTGTCGTTGATTGATCCCAAAAGAGCTAAAAGGTTATACATTTTTATTCTTTTGTTTGTTTTAATCACTTTTATTACAGTATTAGTTCAATTTTCGGTGCAAGTAAATATATTTTTAACTTAAGAATCATTTCCGGTTACTGATAGAGAAAAAAAAATGTGTTTTGAAGTCTTTTATTGGTTTTGGATTAGGTTTGGTGAGAAAATGGGGCAAGGTAGGTGGTAGTTGCAACTTGCAAGTCTTCGTTTTTAAGTCATTTGTTGTTTCCTTGGAATGCTGAAATATCGTAATTTTAGCTGTCAATGAAATATTTTAGTTTAACTTAGTATGATGGATTCCTCAAGAATGGATACAATGTGTAGATATGTTATAAAAATACCCTCTTGTTCCCAAGAATAATGGTGGAGTTGGAGTACAAAGGTCAATGAAACTAGCTGTTTTTTAGAAATAAAATTAGCATATTTGGATGGTAGATTAAGGTACTACAAAACACAAAATGTTTAAGTTAACAGTAATTTCAAAATGTGCAAAAAAATTGTAGTCAAAAGAAAAATATTAACTCCTCAAATGTGATCTTTTCATTCTTTCTGGGATTGAAGGAGCATTTAGAAAGCAATTTTAGATTTGGAAAGAGATGCAAAGGACAGGAGTTGGAAAGGGAGAAGCAATTACAACCTAAGTTGCTCGGACTCTCCAAAAATGTTGCCGCACCCGTCAGCATTTTTGAAAAGTCCGAACAACATAGATTACAACCGATTCCTCCGTTGCAGAAATGACACTAAATTGAATGATATGAGTCGGGGAGGGAGAGTGGGAAAACATATTGATAAACATTTGCCACAAATATCCCGTTTTGAATTAGATGAAATGACATATATTTCACATAAACGACCATGGTGTCTTATCACTAGCAGACAGTGTTTATACTGAAAAACTTGCTTAACTTGTCATACTGTTATCATGTCTTGTTGTACATAATGAGAGGCAAGCGGGCTTGAAAAAGAGGTTTCTTGAGACCTATTAACAGAAGTACAGAATAACACAGGAAACATGAGGAAATGGAGAAGAATAAATCAAAGTTTTGCAGGAAGCACTAACTAGATTGTTGCTTGTGTTAGGTCAACTACTTAACTGATTTGGATTTCTTTCTCATTTAACTGATTTGGATTTCTTTCTCATCATATTAGAAGGAAAAATGAAAAAGAAAACGCTAGTTAATTGTAGTCTGACTTGTAGCTCCTAACAGAGAAGTCCACTTATTGTGTTGAGAGAGATGCTATTGCACCTTTTATGGTGATACAGCATGATACAGAGCCAAATAAGAGGTTGTAATATTTTAAGCTGCTGGGTGTGTTGAAGAGAGTGGAGTAAATTGGGAATCATTGATGAAGTACCAAGCATCTTTTCAACATTTGGAATTTGAAAGTTTTCTTACAGAAGGACATAATTGCATTGTTTCTTTTCTAAATCTAAAGGCTTTCCAGCATTTACTTTTTGGTGTTCTCTTTTCTTTAACCAAAATAATATGCCTTTTTGCCTTATTTGGTGGATAAGAACTCTAGAACCAAACTGAAAGTTTTAGCTTTTAAATGAAGTTGGCTTTTTTGTGCAATTTTGCAGGATCCTAGCGAACAGACAATCTGCTGCACGTTCTAAGGAGCGGAAAACTCGTTACACTAGTGAGCTAGAGAGGAAAGTGCAGACTCTGCAGACTGAAGCCACCACTCTATCTGCTCAGATCACAGTTCTACAGGTATGGGATTCAGCAGATATATATATATATGTGACATTCATTATGTTTGTGAAATTCTGTTGTCCAAAGAACCTTACATGTTGAATAGCTTCTCCTTTTTTAGCAACATATGGTCAAAAAATATAATGTGCATATTCATCAAAGCCACAGCATCACCAAGGGAGTCAGCTTTATTTGATGTCTAAACTAAGACATGATTGGCTTCACTTGATGGCCTTGATCTTTAATTTATATGTTTGTAATTGAATACTCTTTTGCTGGTACTTTTTCTGCTTTCTCCAATTTACTATATTTAAGAAAAAGTCATATTTATGTCAAACTCCTGGCCAAACAATTGGTTAATCAAATTACTATCCAAAGGAACATTTTGAAACGCAGAGACTCTGGAGTTGAGTTGGTGGAATTTCCAAACCCTTAGTTGGCGTAGACTAGGTTGGCGTAGTTGGAATTTCTAATTGATCGGTTCGATCCTCTTCCAATTGAATTCTTGAATGTGGAAAAAAGAGACTTTTCTTGATGGGATTGTTGTACAGAATGGGAACCAAAATTGGAACTTGTTAATCCCACTTATGAGTTATGACAACAACCTTATGGTATTTCTGGAGCTTTTGCATAACATCTTTTCTGCTGGTCAGCTCCTCTATACCACTTGTACACAATGAATTGGTATGGTCAACATTTTTAGTTTGCATGTTAGCTCTTCAGTAGTACTCTAATTTGTAACTACTGGTATGACTTAAGAAATTGCTATTGTGGTGTTGCCTAGTGGTCAATGGTCTGGGTGGAGAACCATGAGGTCTTCCAAGTGCGAGGGGAGGCAAAAGAACACTAGGCGATTTCTTTCCATTTACCTAATCCTTAGTGGACAGAGTTATCCGATACCTGTGTTGGTGGGAGGTGGGAGGTAGTAGGTACACGGTGGAATAGTTGAGGTGAGTGCATACTGGCCCGTACACCACTAGCATTGCTTCTTTTCATATATTTGAAAATTCCCGCTGTTTCATTTGGATCCACAAATATACTATTGCTGTAGCATCTTATGCTTATATTCACTTTATAAGGTATCCAAGTAGTTGTGGATCAATTGCTCTATTTCACTTGCTCCGCAACTCAAATTCCGATGATGTGAAAGAAGCTGTAGCAGACAGAGCCTCTGTCTGTGATGAAATTCATGTTTTAATGGGTGGTCGAATATTGAGTTCGAAATCAAAAGGGCAACAAAATTGACCAAAAAATCCAAAAGGGTAAACAATTTATGAAGGAGACCAAAAGGATAAAGGCACAGGGGGCCATGCGCCTTACCCTTTACTTAATAGTGTTAACAGGCAAAAAAAGAAAGGCGTCTGACAACTTGCGCAATACAGTGGCCTGACAAAGAAGAAAGGCACATGATAATTTGTGCCTTACATGCGCCGTCAGGCTTCCTTTCCCCTTTTTCATTCTTTAGTTATTTTAACATTCTTTTTAATTATAGTTATTTTAACATTTTAGTTATTTTTACATTCTTTCGAATGCATTTTTACATGCACATTACCTTTTTCATTCTTTTAATTTATACTAGTTCTGATTTGATTCAACATTGCAAAGTTTTTAAAATTATTTATATTAGACTTCAAATTAATTTATGATAGATCTTCAAATTAATTTCGAATTATTTTTATGATATTCGATAATTGGTCTCGATATTAATCAAATTTAATTATTACATGATAATTTATAATATTTTACTTAATAATAGAAATTTAACTAATCATTACTTTATATATCTGAAATTTATTAAAAGACATGACAATATAAATAATTTAAAAAACTTTGTAGTGTTGAGTCAAATCGAAACTTGTATAAATTATATGAATGAAAAAAGTAAGGTGCATGTACATATAAATTGGAAAGAATGTTCAAATAACTACAAGTATAAAAGAATGTTAAAATAACTAAAGAATGAAAAAGGGGAAAGGAAGTCTGACATCGCGGGTAAGGCACTTCTTTGTCAGGCCACTGTAAGGTGCAAGTTGTTAGGCGCCTTTCTCTTTTTGTCTGTTAACGGCATAAAGGATAAGGTGCATGGGCCCATGTGCCTTTACCTTTTTGGTTTCCTCCGTAAGTTGTTTGCCCTTATGGAATTTTTGGTCAATTTTGTTGTTATTTTGGTTCCAGACTTGTCAAATATTTTGCTGTTCAAATATCTCCCTATGCCTAGTTCACTGCAATTTCTAAGTTTGTGGGTAATCTGAAAAGCTAGTTACTTGCAGTTCTGTCTTGGCCCTCTTAGGAAGTGGATAACTTTTTTTATGATAATGGAAAAAGGTTTTAGCTATTCCTTTTCATTTTTGCCCACTAGTCTGTCTTGCAATCTGGTGTTTCTAAGTGGAAGCCTGCCTCAGTGAATCTTTCTTGTCTAGGATAGTCATCATAAATTAATTATTCCTCAGTATATTTTTGGTCTAGCATATTTTCCAGTTCAGAGGAAGAAATCCTTGTGGCTGCTAATACTAACACTTTAGTGGAACCATTGCACTTGTTTACAATGCATCAGTATGCTATTCTTACTTTCTGTTTCCTTCTCTTGTAATCAAGGGTGAGTATGAATTTAACTTAACAGCATCATGTGTCTCACTCTAGTCTGTACTAGAAAAGCTTCCATTGACCTATTGATTGTTTGTGATAGCTCTGTACCATTCTACTTCATTTTTGTCTCTTTCTATTGGGGATGACTTAATGGTGCTTTTCAACCCTTTTACTTGTATTCTTTTCTAGGACTAACATATAATAGGGTACTTTCACATGATGTAGAGTTTTTGTTTGTGCATAACAGCCTTTTCCATTATATTTGGTTATCTTCATGTGTATTCGCTTGCACTATAAGTATATTGCTGGGGGGGACATTCTCAAGAGATTAACAATTGCCAAGTGCCAGCACATTGTTGGTAACACCAACAGTGGGTCATTTCCACAAAGTAAAACATGTAGAATTTTGAATTGTCAATCTGCCATACTCATTTTCGCTCAATTTTGGATGTTGATGCAGAGAGACACTTCTGGACTAAATGCTGAAAACAAAGAACTGAAATTTCGGTTGCAAGCTTTGGAACAACAAGCACACCTTAGAGATGGTATGTCCTTTACTAGATATGAACTTTCACTCGTATAAGTTATATATCTTTCACTCTTTAAGCGTTCCTATCTGTATCTTCTCCTTTCTGCTATTTGTCTTTACCTCTTGTGTTTCTCACCAACTCTTCCTTCATCCTTTATGCCCAGAAGATCTTCCTCACTCTTTCACACATCTACACAACCATTTATACCCATATCAGAGGAGACGTTTTTATCAAATAATTTTATATCTATATATGGTGGGTCTAGAGTTGTGCTCTTCCTATATGAATATATCTAACTTTTGTTGAGTTTGAATGTGCGTTTCAATTTTCAGCTCTTTATTCAAAATCTTTTGTTCCCTACGGGGTCGTTTGGTAGAGTGTATTAACAAAAATAATGCATGAATTAATTATGTGTATTAATAATATCTTGTTTGGTACACTTTTTCATGCTATGTATAACTAGTACTTGCATTAGTTATACACTTTATTGTGTGTTAATGAGTGTATTACTAATACCATAGATTTCTAGGTATTAATAAAGCAAGGGTTTTTTTTTTTGAAACTGGTAACTTTAAAGCAAGGGGGTTTTAATGCATGCATTAGCATGATGAAAGACCACATTGCCCCTCAAAATTTTTTTTCATCTTTTCCACCTTAATTGTGAAGGGTATCTTTATAGATAAATATTTTTAATATAATGCATGCTATTTTTAATACATCAAATCGAACAATGCATGTATAATTAATGCAAGCATTACTAATACACTCAATTTAGAGTTTTTCTTATACACTCTACCAAACAACCCCTAAGAGTAGGTTTCTATTTTCAACTCTTTGTATCAGTCTAGTAGTTCTGGAGTGATCATTATTCTTTCCCTAAACAATTCTTCGAAAAGAACCAGAAAATGTAATTTGCTCGCCCCCTCTATGATAAAGATCCTCTTATAGGGGGGAATTTCTCAAAAATATTATTGCATATACTATACTAACATCATTGGCTTGCAAGGTTTTACGTTCTTCCCCTTTCTACGGACTTGTCAACTCTCGTATTCTTCAGTACTATTATTTGTTTCTCCACGTCTTATCCTAGCTTGCTTAGTATATGATATGTGATACACAAATGTCTAGATATATGAAAATGATATTGAAGTATAGAGCTATAGTACTGAAGCATATGTGAATAAATTTCAGCTCTAAATGATACATTGAGGGAAGAGCTGCAGCGGCTTAAGATTGAAGCAGGCCAACTTCCATCTGCAAATGGAAACAGGGGAATGCGTCCTCATTTACCTCCCCAACCACAGTCCTTCGTTCAATGCGGTAATCTTCATGCACAACATCAGCAGCCACACATTCCCCGTTCGCCTGCAAGTAACCAAAATGTCTCAGGGCAATCTCAAAATAGCTTCTTCAACTTCAACAGGGCTTGAACGTCTCAATTGTGGCTGGTGGTGTGGTTGGTAATTTATCAATTTGAGGGGTTTGTAAATATATTGATATATGTAGATTGTAGATTGTTAAAAGGTTACTGAACAGTGTTGTTCAGCTCAATATCTTGTAACTTATCAATATTTGCCACATCTTGTTAAAACATCAAATATTTGAAATTATCACAAACAGTATATTCTTTCGATAATTCAGTGGCTATGATGAGGTTCGAAGATCTCAACAACTATTTGTCTTTCGATAATCCATAGTTTTCAATTTTTTATGTTTGGTTGGTTAATTTTTGGATTCTTTTTTTTTTCTTAGGAAAATAAGTCTTTAAAAATGAAGAAAATGAACACTTCAAGTTGATTGTGTGCTTTTCGTCCTTCAACGCACCTCTCGTTATCAGCTTACCTCTACCCCACATTTTATACTATTTATTAAGGTTAAACATAAATTACTTTTAGGATATTATTTTTTATTTACGAACACAAAAAATAAGTAAAAAAACCCTCTTAATTACAAGAATATTCTTCATAAAAAAGATGGTACCTTCGTATTCAAAACACCCTTAATCTGGGATTCTTGATGCCCATTTCCTTCTACATTCTTTAATTACAGATTATGAAACAGTGCATTGATGAGAAAAACGAGTCTGGTTAATATTTTTCTAGATTATAATTTGTTTCAATGTTCTTTTCTATTTTATTTTTATTTCATTGGTTTAGGGGAACTGGAAAGGGATGCTATGCTACTACGGATGAGTTTGAACCCTCGATCTTAACTGTGAAAGGTAAGGCCTAAGAGTATCTTGACTAGAGGTTTCGAGTTCAAATTCCTTTGCGTGCAATGTCATCTTTGTTAGGGAGCGTTTTATCAATTCTCACATATTTTCCGATCCTCTACCCTAATTTTAGGGGGGAAAAAGAAGAAAATAAAAGTTGATTGATGGTGTAATTCTTTTAAAATTTTATCGATGTAACTCAAAATTTATCTTTCACAAGAATGTGACAAGCAACTAGCAAGCAACGTAGATAAAGCTGAAGATAAAGTAAATTCGATTATCACTATTTTTGTTTTTATTTACTCCTTTAGGTCACTTTTATTTATCCACTTTATTAAAAACATAAATTTATTTATATTAAGAGAAATTTTTTCTCTCTCCATATTTTATCTCAATATTAATTATTTAACAATTATAAAAATCAATGTTAATTATTTATTTTTCAAATAATTTCACAAGAGCTAAGAATATGCATTAATTAACATGAATATTATGATATAATTGTTATTAATATATATGTATTATAGTGAATGTCTGTTACGTAGATTCATTTGCAAAAAATAACATGAATAATTATGATAAAATTGTTATTATCATATCTGTCTTATAGTGAATATATGTTATGTAGATTCATTTGCAAAAATATAGGAATTCTACTTAGACACCAAATCAATTTTCTATTATAAATAAATGGATTTTCTTCATTATACTTGATATGTGAATATCACTCAATATCCTTTCAGAGAAATAAAAACTCTTCACTCTACTTCCTACTTTATAAAAAAATTTATACTAATAATTACATTTAAATATTTTATATAGTTTCATGACCCAAAAAAAAATTTATACAAATAATTACATTTTTTTAAAGAGATGTATAAAATCCAAAGTGAACGTAGCATGTTGTGATGCTTCGTGTCATTTAAGGATTGTTGAAAAGCAGTTATATTTTGACCGTGTGTTTGAAAATGCTTAGAAGACGTGCTTATCCATTTTCCATCTTCTTCTCATCCTTGCACAAAAAGAAACCCTAAAACTCTCTTAAATTAAATAAATAACTGCAACTGCTCCCACTTCTTCTCTAACACTATACACATGTGAAGTAACCGCTTCTCTCTCACAAAAAACTGTCTCTACATATAACAAATCAAACCCTTTTTTTCAACTTTTTCGCCCCAAATTTAGTCATGGAAAATCATCCTACTACTTCCCATTGTTATCATCAACAATCTCAACCTTTTTCTAACAATTTTCTTATTGACCACGTAGAACGCCACGAAGAACAACCTATATTACCTGTTCATCATCCAACAGTCGATAATTTGCACAGTAATCCAAAAAGGAAAAGAAGTAGATTTCTTAAAATTGGTGGTGATGTTACTTCTTCTTCTTCTACTATAAGTAAACCTAAAATTACCAAAAAGCCACCAGACCCAACTGCGCCCAAAATTACTCGGCCTTGTACGGAATGCGGGAAAAAGTTCTGGTCATGGAAGGCACTTTTTGGTCATATGCGTTGTCATCCTGAACGTCAATGGCGTGGTATTAACCCTCCTCCTAACATCAGGCCGCGCCACGATGTTAGTATTGTTGAATCTCATAATTTTGGTGAAATTAGCCCTAGAAAAAACCCCAAATCGGTTTTTGATGCGATTATGACCGAAGAGGATCAGGAGATCGCATCATGCTTGTTGCAATTGGCTGGTGGATCATCAAAATCTGATGAATTACCTGATCATGATGCATCAGAAGATCAACCTTGTTCTTCTTCAGGCGGAGGAGGAGGGGGGAAGGATTTTCAATTCGAGTGTTCGGGTTGTAAGAAGGTTTTTGGATCACACCAGGCATTAGGTGGACACAGAGCGAGTCATAAAAATGTGAAGGGTTGTTTTGCATCAGGTTCAGGTACTTCAGGATTAACACAAGCTGTTAATACTAATTTGGATCTAAATTTTCCTCCTCCAGTTACATTAATCTCAGGTCATAATGAAGATCAATACGATTCTTCGTCGTCTTATTCGTCTGCTTATTCGGGTTCAGCGTTGGATTTGAGGTTGAAGCTATAACTAGATAAATAGATAGATAGGCTAAGTGTATATAATTAATTACTGGGATATATATTGCTATTTAATAGAAGCTATTAGCAAATTCATGTTCAATATACATTTGTGGTTGCTACTGATAAATAATACTATTACTCTTAAAGTAGCAACTTCTTATGAGTAGTAGTTATGTTACTTTTAGCTACTTCTTGGTGTTGTGCATGTGTAACATGAAATATAATCATATATTAAGATCCTGTTTTATTTTAGGTGTTTTTAAGCGAGCATTTTGTATTGTTTGAACAAAATAAAAAGTATTTTAAAACATTTCTTTTTAAGTTTATATAAGTTCTAAACATGGTTAAACAGGCTCTAAATTAGGTCAGTAGTAAATTTCATGTTATACTTGACTTTATCTCTCCATTTTTTATATTGAACTTGCATCGTACACTCTATTGACTTGTGTTTCAATGTTGTTAATTGGGTCAAAGATAATATATATTTTCTTGGAATTCTAAAAGGGTCCACGGATGAAATAAGTAATACATAAATAAGTAAATCCAGCCTAACGAATTGGCAGAAAGCATAATGATTTTCGGAACTAAAACTTCCTTAATTCTGGTTTAAATAAATTGATGAAAAATGGCTACATTTTGATTCTAGATTGCGTTTATATTATACTGTACTTTTAGACTATATAGAGAGATCTTTCATAATATTCTTCAACTTGGAGGATAATCTTATGTTAATTAGCCCGTTAGCTTATAAATTTATCCTTTTGTAAATCTTAGTCTATAGTTATACAAATACACCTTTATTAGTGTTGGAAGAAATATGTTTTGCATCACCTAAGATATCTCCGTCTGGTGAGAATTCTCATCAACTGATGACACACATTATTCCCCTCTCGAAAAGAAAAACTCATAAGCATCGTAAACTAATATTTACAATTAAATGCTACAATTTATGATGGTGGATTGATCCACTTTCAAAAGCTTAGGATTAAAAAAATATAGATTTTTTTTTTTAAAAAAAAGTATAAGAAGGTGCAAAATGGTCAAATGTTATTGAATTTTAAGTCAATCGTATATACTATATATAAACAGTTTATAAGTTGTTGGTACTTGATTTTCAAGTTTCTATTTACAGTACTCGTAGCTCCCACATGTCCTCATTAATGACCATCTGTTATTTGTTACCCAAATAAACAACAGTAACTATCAACTGAAAATGATAGCTTTAAGTACATTTCAATTGTTTTGTTTATTTTAAGTGTTTTTTGCTTGTCATGTTCTACTTAATTAATTAATTCCAATTGCTAGGTCAACATGTTAGTCAAATAAGTCTATTTTCGTAATTTTCTCCATGTTCCAACTTTCATATCAATTCAATAAATCAGAAATGAATCAATTTAAACTAATATTTCCCTTCAGATTTGAAAAATGTGTGACGCTAGGTAAGAGTTTGATGAACCAGTTGATCACTCCTTTAGTTGAAGTATCGGACCTTTTTTACGTTGCCTAGGTGTAACCTTTGGAATATTCACTAGGCAGGCCATTCAATCTTGATCTTTAGTACTTGCACCGTACATTTTTATTTATCCATTATACTAAATATATATGTTCATTTATAGCTCCTAATTTATTTATTTTTTATTATTATTATTAACAATAGTTATGTTCTAAAGCATTGAATTTATTATATTCAAAGATAATATAGTAAAATTATTATTTTATTTATCATTTCTTAAGAATATAGTATGTCAATATTGAACAAATAAAATTAAACGAACAGATTGAAACTTCTAAAATCTATTTCTCAAAGTTTATCCACTTAACTAGGTGAGAGAACATTAATTTACTCCAAAGATTTGATTTTTGGTAGCAAAATCTCAAAATTTCGCAAGTAAAAGATACAACACTCTTATACGTCGGACTAATAGTTACCCAAATCTTGAATTCTTAACATTGACTTAGTCTATTTAGATCGATTTATTTTAAATGTTTTTAAATTGAACTAATTTTTAAGCATTTTACTTCAACAAATTGTAAACTCATCATAACACTTTTATTTTACTCAAACAATATTTAAAAAACAAAAAAAATTGATCAAAGTACTTTCTCCATTTCTTTTTAGTTGTCATGTTGCATTTTTTGAGAGTCAATTTGACTAATTTGCAATGCTTAATTAGATTACATTTATTCGATATTTTAAAATAAAACTTAGATATTCAAAAGTTATACGGAAAGTACTATAAATTAAAGTTTTTTATATCAATATGATGAAAAAATACATCTTAAAATATTAGCCAAAATTTATATCGTTTGATTCTAAAAATAAAAACTATGACAACTAAAAAAGAACGAATGAAGTATATTATTTCATTGGTCTAATTCTATTTGATGCATGTATGTATTTATTTTGTTAATTAGGTTATAAATTGAGCTACAAAGTCCACATTGAACTTTTCAACAGAAGTTTCGTAAGCAAGCAAAGACATTATACTATGTGTGGTATGTACAATGTACCAACCATCTTGAAAATTTGAGTCTTTATAAAACCAATTTTCAATCTTTTATTGAACGGCCTTTGACATCTATTTTTTATTGAATGACTTTTGACACAAGTATTTCAAAAGAGGCAAAATATGATATTTTACCATTAGTTATAATCAGAGACGAAGCCAGAAATTTAAATACTAGAAAAAATCCAAAAACAAACTTTCTTAATTAATTCAATAAAATTCAATAACAGATAATAGTCTACAACGTTGAAAAATGTACTACTTCAATAGCTACTCGTACAACTAAATGTAGCATGATGTAACTTGAAATAATGCCAAAAATTTACCCACATTTGTCCTTCTAAACTGGCACTTACGTATAGTAGTAATTTTGTATAACTGAAAAAACATTTCAAATCTCATGATCTTCCCTTTTGAGACTAATTCTACTTTCTCATAGAAGTGTGACGTATGATGAGTTAATTTTTAAATATAAAGGGATTTTCAACTTAAATATTTTTTATTTCCGGAGTTTTGTCAAGTAGATATTGACTCGTGGAATTAATTAAGCATTTAAAAATCATAATTTTCTCAAATTCTGGAGACTGATATACAGGGTGGAGCTAGGTAGGATCGACCAATGAGGTTTCATCTTAACCTTTTTTTTTAATGAAAAATTACACTATTTATATATAGTTTAAATTATTTTTTATATATATATATAGTAAATGTTGAACTTTCTTTAATTTCTTCGTGTGTTTACTTTTCATATTTTGAATCTTTCTTAGTGAAAAAATCCTGGTTATGCCACTATTGTTGATATTATTTTATTTTTGGAAACCCCCGACACACACAAATCCACCTGGCCCAAACCAAACACATTTCATGACTTGTTCTTCTGTTTTGTTAAAGAAGAAGTCAAATAGTAGTTGGGTTTTCTCCCACTTCTTAAAAGTTTGTTAGAGACCTTGATTCTGTGTTAGTACTAAATTTTCATGTCCACAGTTGAAATAATTAAAGAAATTGAGGAGGAAAATAATCATATATAAGCAAGAAATTTTAAAATAAAATAAATAAAGATAAAATAAAAAAATTCATGCTTGAGAGAACAAAGAACAAAGATAGGCCGCGGAACCTAGCTAGAAATAGGTTTAGTAGAATTCAATAACTTTAGCAAAGAATCAAGATATTCCATTTGTGTTAATTAAGAAATTTCACTTAATATACACAAATAATTTATTCAAAATACAACTATAAATTACGTTAAATTCTAGTGTTATTGATAATATATCATTTCATAGTCATACAAAATGGGTCATGAATTGATCTAGAACTTAACACACAAAAAAACCCAAGATATAAAGGACCACAACTTAAAAAAATATCAATGGGTTATAAATAGCTTCTCTTTACAAAACTTAAGAGAAGTAATCAATAATTCCACTAAAATATAAGATCATATAATATATGAAAATGTATACTCACTTGTGAACCATGTACAATTGGAGGCATCTTCAAAATAATCCTCACAACATATATTAAAAGGAAATCTTTAATAATTTTCCCTTCAATAATTTCTTCATGGTCTTCATATATTGATTTGATTGTGCCTTTTGGAAGGAGCAGAAGGTGGAATAGGGACCCCTTTTGGCAAAGATTGAGAAAATGATGATTTGGAATTGTTATTATTAGGTAATAAGGGCTTAACATTAACAACTTGTGAGTTTTTTACTGCATTAGCATGGTGATCATTATGATCAACCACCAAAATCACAAGAAGCAAATAAATTAATAGTGTTCTGTTGTGATTTTTTTTCAACATCTCTTGTAGTTTGAGAAAGTTAAAAAAAAAAGGGGTGGGAGAGGGAGGCTATTATTAAGTGTTGAAACAGAAAAAGAGAGTGGTGATGTTTGCTGTGGAAAATTTTCTTACAGTAGTAATATTAGTTGGTGGAGAAATGACTTTAGTTTAGTTTTGAGTTTAAGTTATATACATCGATATATTGAAGCAGAAAAACAAGTCATGCCATCAAGTTGCTTTTACTCTCTACTTTTGAGGTACTAAGATTTGCATACACTCTACTTTTCTCAACTGCTATTTTATGGAAATGCATTGGATATTTTTATGAGCGGAGCCAGGTAAGATAGATGTTTGAACCTGGTCCCTTCGACTTCTTTATATCTTTCTTTTTCGTATTTTAAATTTTAGTAGTGAAAATTTTGACTCAATTACCGAATATATATTGTGTTGTTGTTGTTGTTATTGATTTTATAATATAAAAATTATTACTACCTCCGTTCATTTTTAATTGTCACTGTTTCTCTTTTTAGAGCCAAACTATAAGAATTTTGACTAATAGTTTATGACGTATTTTTTCATCATATTGATGTGCAAAAAATTACAATTTATTGTACTCTCAGTATAATTTTTGAATATCTATTTTTAAAAAAAATATCAAATTAGTGAAATCTAATTTAATTTTAAAAATTAATCAAATTGACTTTCAAAAAGCACAACATGACAAAGAAAATACTATAATTTGTGTATTGTGTGGGGTAGATGGGTTGTCGGGTGGTGATGACTTGTGTCTGAAGTTTACTTTTGAAGATAACGGATTTGGCTGTTTCTCTTTAGTTTCCTACTTCAATTTAATAGCCAAAATATATTTGAGGACATCATAAATGCTCATTAAGCAAGCTCTCGAGTAATTAACAGAGAGGTGGATTTAGTCATTAGGATATCGAGTTCACGTGAACTCAATATTTTTAGTATAGTAAAAAATCTTTAAAATATAATTAATGGTAGATATGAACTTATAATTTTTAAAATGTAATGAGCTTAATATACTATATGTATTCCTGATCCGCCTCTACGAGTAAAAAATGCAAAAGTAACTTTATGCTAACATATATACTACCTTCTTTATTTTTAATCTATTTTTACTTATTTATTATACTACTAAATATGGATATTTATTTTTACTTGTTTAGTTTGAAAAACTAAGAAATAATTGATCATTTTATTCATATTTTATCCTTATTATTAATTTTTTTCTTTTTATTAAAATATTAAATTTATTATATTAAACGTAATATAATAGCATATTATTTTATTAATTTATTTCTTAAAGAATATGTCAAGTCAAACATAAATAAATAAAAATGAACGCGGAAGTACTTATACTTGTGATAACCCAAATGATGATGTAAACAATAACCTAGCTAGAACATAATAATCTTGTACATTAAAAGTGAGTAAATTTTGGGAATAGCAAACCTACAAATCATATTAGTGCTCTACAGATACAGTTTTGCGATTTATAGCAAACCTAGTTTGCTATAGAGCATTTGATTTGTATAAATCACAAGCATCTGATTTAATTCGCACACATCTGATTTGTATAAAATCGCAGCGATTTGTATAAATCACGGCGATTTGTATAAATCGGGCGTCTGTGTCTATGAAAATTGTATATGTATATGTTCTTTGTGTTAGGCTAGACTAGCGAACGAGATTAGGATAGAGAGGAGAGAGGAGCGAGAAAGGGCAGAGAGTGGAGAGAGGTGAATTGTATATGTATATCGGTTAGATAATTGTATATATGTAACTACTATGTATATGTATCAATGATTGTGTTTGTATATCTGCATAAAATTTGAATTTGTATACAATTGAATCGAGTTAAAACATTTGTATTTGTATATCAAATCTCTCTCTCGTTTTATACAAACACAAATTGTAAATTGTATCTATATAATTTGTGTTTGTATAAAGCAAGAGAGAGAGAAAGACAAAAGAGAACTGGGCATGGGAAGATTTGTATTAGTATAATTATAAGTACATAGGACGGAGAAATATGTATTTGTATTTGTATATGCAGTCTCTCTCGCTTTATACAAACACAAACACAATTTATACATTTGTGTTTGTATAAAAGTGAGAGGCGACATAGAGAATTGAGAGTGGCGAGCGAGATTCAGGGGAGAGAGGCGAAAATGACAAAGTGTTTGCTATGAATTAAAATTAAATGAAACTGTAGCTATAACATTTATTTTGAATTAATAGTTTGTTATAATGCACAATTTTCCCAAAAGTATCATGAATTATTACACACAAACATGAGCATGAAATCACGAGTGACTCTAACGGGAAGGAGAATGATCATGAATTTATTGAGTTCTACCAATATGGATTGTGTAGTGATGAAACTGCTCTTTTCTTAACCATAGATTTTGTATTTGAGATTTGACTATGAAAAAATTCATGTTGAGTGTACAACATACATATCAAATTTAATCAAAGCTTCAATACGAACACTAACTAGAAGAGTTATGATTTCTGGTATGTTCGTTAAGCAACCCAATAGATGGTCGAGACTTGTTTAATATTAAACATTAGTATAAGTTTTGTACTTATTATAAATGTGTCATCTAATTAACGGTTTATTTGTTTTTTAGTTGAGGTAAAATCACAGTACTGTCCAAATTTCCTCTTAGACCTTAGCATATTTTTTTTTAATGTTTGAAGCAACTATAAATGGATACGACCTCCGTTTACTTTTATTTATTTATTTTCTACTATATTATAAAAGAGAGTTTAGGGCCAAATCTTGAATATTATATATTATGTTTGGCCCTAAACTCTCTTTTACTTGTGGGACTTTTAAAGGAAGTTTTTTTAATATTATATATTATATTTATTATATAGTAGAACTTGGACATAAACTCCCTTTTAAAATAATATAGAATATATATATATATATAAATCACAAATGACTTAAAAGGCTTTAAAATATTTAAAATAACACATATCATTTTAATATTACCAAAAAAGTATTATAAATAATAATAATTAACAACTTAAAATATCTGAAAGACATTTTAAAAGGGTTAATTTTGTAATTTTATCCATATCACATAAATTAGGACAAAGTGACCAGTAATG
>NW_006239387.1:366833-372972 GCF_000226075.1 Solanum tuberosum | reverse complement strand
TTTTTTTTATATTTAAAAATTGCGTAAAAATACTATAAATCATGATAATTGACAACATAAAATATTTCAAAAATGTTGTATGTGGGTACTCTTATTATGCCTTAAATAGCGTCAAAGAAAGTACAAGTTTGTGATAAAAAAACTTATTCCTTTATCCACGCAAACAATAGCTTCAAAAACTCGATTATTAGCTCCAAAATATACCATTTATATTATTGGGCCCGTGCATAGCACGGGCAACATTATCTAGTAATAATATACAATAGACATTGTATATCTTAGTCCAAATTGCACATGTTTTTAATATAATCCATTACTCATTTATGTCGCATTCTTCCTTTTTTTTAGTTCATTTAAAAAAGAATGCCATGTTTATTATATTTCAAAATAATTTAATTTTAAAATTTTTTATTTAATAAAATGATTTACAGTTGCACAAAAATTGTTTTAGACTATAAATTTCAAAAATTTCTTCTTCTCAATTATCATTTTAAATTAAATAGTGTAAGTAAAATGAGACAGAGAATAACAAAATGATTATGTGAGCAATAAATGCAAAATATATATACAGCAATAAATGTGGAGAAGTATGAAAACATGGAGCATTAAATGCAGGGAGGGCAAGAGCACATGTTTTCTTGGACCAACTTCCCTTTGAATCCGGGGAAAAATAAACAATATCCATCTTACTTTTAATTCCAAAAAAGTATATTCATGTAAATTCTTAATAAGTAACGATAATAATATGTATTTTTAAAATTAACTATCTTTATAAAATACGATATTCTAATTTTCCAAATGATTTTACTTGTATCTTAAGTATATGTCCAAACGAAAGGCAAAGGTGGGAACATGGAGTATTAAATGGGGGTTTGGCTATGTTGAAATAAATTTTAAAATATCATATGTTTGATCATATTTTTTTTATTGATATTTAAAATTTGAAATATATATTATTTTTAAAATATGAGATATAATTTAAATAGTGTTATATTATTAGAAAGAATTAGAAGAGATTTGAAAAAACTTAATTATAAGATTTTAGATGTTTTCTAAATTCAAAATACAACATCAAATTATATTTAGAATTTTTATAGTCAGACACTGATTTATAAAGATTGAGTTCGACTTGGAAATATATGTGATGATAGTACCACATAAAAAAAACATACCAACTCGACATTTTTTTAATTAATTAGTCGAATGTTCTAAAGTATCAATTAAATTTAGATTGTTTATGAGTTTTAGGATGTGTTTGATATTTTCAGAAAATATCTTTCAATTTTATCATGTTTTATTGATTTTTTATTTTTTTTAAATCTCTAAAATAAATTCTTTAAAATAAGTAAAATAATTTTCCTAGTGGGAATAAGAAAAACAAATTCTTGAAATATCATTTCACATTGATTATATCATCTCATCTCTCTAGCTAACACCCTTCAGCCTATCTCTATAGCGCTTCATCCCTGCGATTAGAGGTGTCAAAAATGAGTCTAAATATAGGTAATTCGCCTAGAACTTTATGGATTGAATTTAAGATAATTTGATTTGGGTTCAATCTCATCCGATTCAAGTCTTAACCCATTTAAAAGAATCTTTAATTGAGCCTAATTTAATCTTTCATTTCAACCAGTTTTAAGATTTTTTATTTGCATTGATGTAATGTATGTTCCTATATTGAAGGTATGACTTACTATCTATTTATATCTTCTAGATTTTATCTATCAATTTGTAACTTTTTTTTTTAAAAAAAATCTTGTGTTGAAATTGAATTTGTGGTTAATAAACTTAAATAATAATATATTAAAATTATTGAGATTAAATGGATCAAGACCCAACTCGTTTTTTAGCCCAACCCATTTAAGCCAAAGTAAACTTGCACGGGTTGAAATCAAATCCAATTTCTAGTTTAATCCATTTTAATATTTTTAATTTCAATCCAACCCGCCCATTTGACACCCCTACCTACAACACTACATCTCTTCATCCCACATTCTATAATATTTATATATATATTTAGAATATTACATAACTTGTATATTTTTCTAACAAATACTTTTCTTCGTACCAAACACAGTTACACACCCTCTAAGGACAAAGGCAAGCAAGGTCCTCTCATTATACTACTGTCAACTTACCAATATGCATCACCTGAGTAAGTTACTATCAATTTTAAATTATTAATTAATGGCCATGAATATGTACTAATTAAATTATATTATTATTCATTTTAAGAGATGTAAATATATTATTTGATTCGTAAATCAGGAATTTTGTGCTTGTGGAAACCTTTTAAGTCTGCCACTACTAGCAGATCCAAAGAAGATCATACAATATGATTCATTTGTCTACAAAAACATCTATTGGAGAGTGACGCATTATGTTATTGGAGGCAAATAAAAGAATGATTAAAATAGTTCCTTATGTTTGACATAGGTATAAGATAGTTTATTAAATATATTCTCAAATGATTTTAATCCTTTTTTTTATTTCAAAAATCACCAAATTCAACAATTTTTTTGTTGGTGTATATACCATTTAACCTTTGATTAAGGATGAAACAGTCTCACTATTGCACCATAACCCATGTTGGTCTTATTTTTATTTTTATTTTGTTAAATCCACCCAACATGGAGAATAAAGGAGAAGAAATTATCAATAGAAGATTTATTTTTACAAAAGAAAAGAGAGGTCTTAGAGACAAAAGGGCAAATTTGAGTGGTCAAATGTTGGAATCTATTTGAGATAGAGGAAAAAATGAACATAGTGTCATATGATTTGGTAGGGAGTGGACCCATGCAAATAAATGGCCGACTGTTAGTTGAACTAAGTAGGTGTTCAGTTTGTCCAAATTTAATCGGAACTCAATGCGGGCTTTAGACACTGAGAAATAAAAAAAAAAGTAAGCTTTTGATCATGAGTTCAAGTTTTGAAAATGGAATCGTATTTGATTATATTTTTATAAGTAATATTTTTATTTTTACGTATTTACATAGAAGTTCAAAAGTAAAAGGTAAATTGGAGTATGTTAGTTTGAAATTTTCATAATGAAACACTAATTTTTAAACAAAATAAAAATTATTTAAAAAATAAACAAATAATTTATATAGCCAAAAAAATAATTGCTTGTTTCATACTATATCTTCTGCACTGTATTTTTAAACAGGGAATGTTGTCCATCTGCTTATCTGAGCTTGTTTCTTGCATTGTCTCTTTCTCATATCCAATGCTTAATTTGATCAAGTTTGCAATAAATCAACACAGTTTGCCTCCAAATACTTTCAAGCTTCCTTCCAAAATAAGTATCGTTTTGACTTATTTCACGCTCTTAAAATAAGTATCGTTTTAACTTATTTCACGTCCATTGAAAAGTAAAAATCTCTTGATACATATAAACCATATTCTCATTTAACTGGCTCTATATAATGTGACAAGAAGAAGCTGCTCGAATGATAAAACCCTCTCTATATAATGCAACTATGGATAAATAAGGCCAGTAAATTCGTATAGCAAATAATTCAATTTAATTTAAACACTGCAAACTAATTGTAACGACCTGTTCCTGTCGTTATAGAAATGCCAACGGGGGAAAATTTGGGACCGGAAAACTTTGTAGTATTTGGATTTTCCCAAACCTTATCCAGATTTGGACGAAATCGGAGTCGATGAGGTGTAGGAAAATCTGGTAACAATCGGGTGAATCATTTTATGATTTTGATTGCTTGAGTAGTTAGATAACTCGTTAAGGAATTCGTACGACTTTACGAAATTGAATTCGGGTGAGTACAACTCCCGAATAGATCTTAGCGTTAAGGGTATTTTTCTGAGTGTCGTTGGTTAGAGGTGTGTTATGAAACGGGGATTTTGGAATTCTCAAAATAGCTCTCTATTTCGTTCCAGCCGCTTTGGCGCTAGATTTTGCCGCTGTGGCGGGCTCAACGCGACTTAAGGTCGTTAATAAACCCCTAAACGGCCTTATTATGCACTTTTCGACTTTTAGAGCCAAGGAACGAACCCCAGGCGACTCCTACTCGTTTTTCACCATTCTTGAGGCTAAAGATAAGTTTTTTACTCCCCGAATCCGTTTTTCAATCCGTAATTAGTAATAAAATGGGTGAATATTGATGGGGGAAGTTTTTTTTTTTATAGATTATATGGTGGAAACAACCCTAATTTGGATAATTGGGATCATGTGTTTGATCTAGGGTTCATTGAATGGTTAGTAATTCGGGTAATTAGCGATTGTTTATTGATTCCCGTATTATATTGATTGTTTGTAGACCAAGAACAAGCGGAACGAATCCGGAAATGGAAGGATCAAGTTTCTTAGGATTTCAACCTTGTTTCAAGGCAGGTGATGGTTGTGATTCTATGATTGTGTGATGTATGTTTGTTCTTGCTTCATTATGATACGTGTATATGTATGAATATGGCAATGTTGATCGCACTTGTTGTAAATGAGATAGATGAATGATGATTGCCATGACTTAAATGTATGATCTTGATGATATACTTATGATTGTGATTGTGGTGTGTTGAATGGATCGGTTGCCACGTTCCGGCATAACTATGGAATCGGTTGCCACGTTCCGGCATAATTATGGGATCGGATACCACGTTTCGGTATGCTAACTGTTTGGGTTTGGGTTTCATGAGAGGACCAATGATTTGATATAAAATGTGAAGTTGTTCGTTGTTTGTAAATGTTGCTAATATTGTTATGCTGATATATATGCATGTGATTATAATGTTGTCTTGACTTGCTTATGTTGCACTTAGTGGGATAGCCGTGTGATCATACCAGTATATTGTGGTTGTGTACTGATACTACACTTGCTCTTATTTTTGTGAGTACAAGGCATCTTTAAGCGGCTACTGATAGACCTCGCTTAGAAGAATTCAAGGGTGAGCCAATTCTTCCTGGCTGCCATGGGTTCTCTTTCGTCTATGTCCATCATTTCCGTACTTAGACTATGTTTTATTAGTTACTAGTACATTAGTTGGGGGATGCATCCCTTCTTGTTTAGACTTGGTTCATTGCTAGATGTTTTGGTACATTGACTTTCAGGTTCTAGGTTATTTCTTCCGCATTGTTTAGTTCGTTGTTAGACTTTTGTTGGAGTGTATGGGAACTCCCTATTTATTTTCTTAGTATTTAACTTGCTTTCGTAACTTAAATGCCTTAGTTTTTGTTTAGTTGCTTGGTTTGGGTTGTAGTAGTGGTTCTCCCACCGGAGAGTTAGTGTGGGTGCCAATCACGACGGTCTGGATCGTGACAAAGTTGGTATCAGAGCCTAGGTTTGTTGATGTCGATGTACCAAAACGAGTCTAATAGAGTCTCGCGGAATGGTACGGGGACGTCTTTACTTTCCTTTGAGAGACTATAGGACTTTAGAAAATCTCTATTTTTCTCTTGTCTCATTTCGTGCTATAACTTGATTCCAATTGGTATCTAACCTCCTTCACTCTTCTGTCCGCAGATGGTTAATATTAGATTCAACGTCGTTAGGCCCGTAGCTCCCGTTAATGCTCCAGCTGAGGAATCTGCAGCGAGAAGTCGCGGTCGAGGCAGGGGTAGATGAAGAGCTAGAGGTAGAGGCTGTGGAAGAGTAGCGCCTGCTGGAAATGTAGCTCCTGTTGAGAATGCTCATGTGAATGAGAATCCTCCTACGCATCATGAAGAGATTGAATAGGAGAGTGTTGATGTTGAGGATGTGGGACAAGAGAAAAAGGTGCAGGCTGAGACTATCGATGTTCCCCCCATAGACCCAGTGTTAGCTCGATAGATCATGTCATTCTTGAAAGGGTTGGTTGGTCCTGGAGTGCTTCCTTCTGCTCAAGAAACTCAAGCTCCTACTAATGCTCATGTTGCTAGCACTGCACCCAAGATGGGTGGGACTGGAGGTAATGATGCTTTCTTCTGTCCTTTGTTGGGTTCTGTGATGACTGATAATGAGAATAAAATGTTGACTAAGTTTCTGAAGCTAAAGCCTCATGTGTTTCTTGGTTCTGAGAATGATGATGCTTATGAGTTCATTCTGGATTGCTATGAGTGTCTTCATAAACTGGGTATTGTTCATCAGCATGGGGTTGAGTTTGTGTCTTTCCAACTTCAAGGTGAGGCTAAGCAGTGGTGGAG
>NW_006239387.1:363525-366523 GCF_000226075.1 Solanum tuberosum | reverse complement strand
CAAGAATTCAGGCAACTTTCAAGGTTCTTATTCTAGAGGTTCAAGGAGGCCAACGCTTGCAGCCAAGCCAATTCAGTCCGTTATGCCCACCTCTGCAGGTAGTTACTCGGAAATTCCATCTCATAATTTTCAGGATAGCCAAGGAGTCGCGCCTTCGACGGGCGGCAGACCATCTTTTAATCGAACTGTTACAACTGTAGAGAACCTGGTCATATGAGGAGAGATTGTCCCCACCCACGTGTGTTAGATTCCGCACAGCAGCAGTCTAGAGCAGTGATTCCTGCAGGAAATGGTAATAATGATAGAGGACGTTCACAAGGTGGACGAGGAAGTAATCAGTGAGGCCGTAGAGGTAGAGGAAATGGGAATGCAAGTATAGGTAATGTGCAACCAGGTAGGGAAATGGTTCTTCAAGATGATAGGGCTCAGTGTTATGCTTTTCCGGGCAAGAATGAGGTAGAGACGTCTGACGCGGTGATCATATGTACTATTCTTGTCTGTGATCGAATGACTAATGTGTTATTTGATTCGAGTTCTACTTATTCTTATGTGTCTGTGTGATTTGCCTCAGAGTTTGATATGATTTGTGATATACTTGATACCCCTATCCATGTTTCTACCCCAGTTGGAGAGTCAATCATAGTTACCCATGTACATTGTGCTTGTCCTATTTTGTTTATGAGTTTTCAGACTTTGGCTGATTTGGTGATTTTGGATATAACTGACTTTGACATAATCTTAGGTATGACTTGGTTGTCCCTCTATTATGTCGTACTTAATAGTAATACTAAGTCCATAACTCTAGAAATTCCGGAAAGGGAAAAATTAGAGTGGGAAGGGGTGTACAACCCTAAGCGAACTAAGATCATATTCTCCATTCGGGATAAGAAATTGATAGGGCAGGGTTGTTTGGCTTTTTTGGATCATATTAGGGATGTTGAGATTGAGGCTCCATCCATTGGGTCTATTCTTGTGGTGTCTGAATTTATAGAAGTGTTTCCTAATGATTTGCCTGATATGCCTCCGGATAGAGATATAAATTTTTGTATTGATTTAGTGCCTGGTACTCGTCTCATTTTCATCCCTCCATATCACATGGCTCCGGCTGAATTAAGAGAGCTTAAGGCTCAAATCCAAGAGCTTCTTAATAAGGGATTTATTCGTCCTAGTGCTTCCCCATGTGGTGCTCCAGTTTTGTTTGTTAAGAAAAAGGATGGTAGTATGAGAATATGTATAGACTATTGGCAATTGAATAGGGTCACTATTCGAAATAAGTACCATTTGCCTCGAATAGATGATCTTTTTGACCAATTGCAAGGTGCATCAGTTTTCTCTAAGATTGATTTAGATCCAGTTACCATCAATTGAAAATTAGGCCTGAGGATGTGCCCAAGACGGCGTTTAAGACTCGTTATGGGCACTATGAATTCCCAGTTATGTCGTTTGGTTTGACCAATGTGCCTACAGCTTTCATGAGTTTGATGAATGGAGTGTTTAAACCGTTTGTTGATTCGTTTGTTATAGTGTTTATTGATGATATTTTGGTCTATTCAAAAAGTGAGAAAGAGTATGCCGACCATCTTCGTAGTGTTTTGGGTGTTCTTGGGAAGCAAAAGCTATATGCTAAATTTTCTAAGTGTGAATTTTGGTTGAAATCGATTGCATTTTTTGGGCATATAGTTTCAAAAGAAGTGGTAATGATAGATCCTCAAAATATTGAGGCGGTTAAGAATTGGGTTAAACCTAGCTCTGTGATGGAAGTTAGGAGTTTTGTGGGGCTCGCTAGCTACTACCGTCGATTTGTGATAAATTTTGCTTCCATTGCCACTTACTTGAGTAACTTGACCAAAAAGGAGATACCATTTGAATGGAGTGAAAAATGTGAGGAGAGCTGCCAAAAGCTCAAAACTCTTTTGACCACCGCACCTATTCTAGCATTACCGATTGAAGGTAAATATTTTATTGTTTATTGTGATGCTTCTCATTCTGGGTTGGGTGCTGTGTTGATGCATGATAAGAATGTTATATCTTATACCTCGCGTCAATTGAAGGTGCATGCGAGAAATTGTCTAACACATGATTTAGAGTTGACAACGGTAGTGTTTGCTCTTAAGATATGGCGGCATTACCTCTATGGTGTTAAGTGTGAAGTGTTTATTGATCATCGTAGTTTGCAGCATGTGTTCATTCAAAAGGATCTGAATTTGAGACAGCGAAGGTGGATGGAGTTACTTAAGGATTATGACGTGACCATTCAATACCATCTGGGCAAGGCTAATGTGGTGGCAGACGCTTTGAGTCAAAAAAGGTGAGTATGGGTAGTTTAGCTTGCTTGAATGTATCCAAGCGACTTTTGGCTAAAGAAATTCAGACCTTAGAGTTTAAGTTCATGCAATTGGGCATCTAAAAAAGAGTGGGGTGTTAGCTAGTATTGAAGTGAGGGCCACATTCATTGAGAAGATCAAGGCCAAACAATTTGAGGATGAGAATTTGGAGGAGCTTAGAAAGAAGACTGTGAATGGTAAGGCACAAGGGACCACTCTTGATACAGATGGTGTACTCAATTTTAAAGGGAGAATCTGTGTTCCTAGAGTAGATGACTTGATTGAGAAATTGTTGGCATAGTCTCATGGTTCGCGATATTCTATTCATCCGGGTGTGATCAAGATGTATAGAGATTTGAAGCGAATTTATTGGTGGTCGGGCATGAAGAAAGACATAACAGAGTTTATGGCGAAGTGTCAAAATTGTCAACAAGTACAGTATGAACATCAAAGGCCGACAGGTTTACTTTAAAGAATGCCAATTCTAGAATAGAAGTGGGAAAAAATAGCGATAGATTTTGTGGTTAGTCTTCCCAAGACTTTGGAGGATTTTGATTCTATTTAGGTAATGGTTGATAGATTGACTAAATCAGCCAATTTCATTCCGGTAAGAATAAATTATAATGTTGAACAATTGGCTAAGGTTTATGTGAAGGCAGAACGCATAAGCGGCA
>NW_006239387.1:360746-363516 GCF_000226075.1 Solanum tuberosum | reverse complement strand
GTCAAAATCTTCCCCTTTTATTTATCCAACCCTAGATTCTTCCCCTTTATTTATTTCTCATCTCTTTCTTCTCCACATCTCACCATTGTTGCTGCTACAGTGGAGATAAAAAAAAGTTCTTCATTCGTCTTCTTCACAGCGAAGGAAATGTCCAATTTGTCGATTTCAACTTCTTCAGATGCAAATGTGTTCTGTCGATATGGGGTCAATGCTGAATTGAAAATTTCATGGACACAACTTAATACAGGACGTCGATTTTTTTGCTGCAAAAACACAAAGGTAAGCTTTTTATCATTATTCTAATCTGGTTAAACAAATCGTTGTCAATCGCTAATTATAGTTTAATTATTTTGATAATTTATGTAGAGAAGAGGTGGATGCGATTATTTTCGATGGTACGATGATGAAATACCACCTCAAGCAAAAAAGATCATATGGGGTCTATTGAAAAGAATCAAATCCTATGAACAAGAGAGGAAGCGGGCAAGAAAAATCAGGATCATATGCGTTATTGCACTCGTGATTTTCGCTATATGGAAATATTTATGTTAGTAGTCTTAGAGTGATTGTATTAGTAGTCTTGTGTTTCTGTTGTACTGATTTTGGAAGAAGGAATGGAGATAAGTTGTTCATTAATCTATCATATTGCTCATCTCCGCGACGCAGAGGCATCTTTAAATTTCCATTCGCACACAATTGCTCATCTCAGCGACGTGGGCACTCCACGGAGTGTTCTGCCTCAAACTTGCTTTGTTGAATCAATTTAGGAATCCCTCGCGGAAAGGGAACGGAGTGCTCTGCCTAGAATTTGATTTCATGTGCCAAATTATAATTCCTTTCCACGTCGCAAAGAGGATACGGAGATGCCTTAAGTGACATTCAAGTTTTTTCCTTGCTTTCTTCACCTCCAAAGAACAATAACCATACTAAGTGAACAACCAATAACATTAAGCTCCAAACAAGCATGAATGATTGACAAAAAATTCTTGGCATTTCCTTGTAAGAAAATCCACATTTAAACCACTAGTTATAGTGTACATCAAAAACATCACAAAACATATTAAAGCAGTCTCAGTATTGTTTTCTGCTTGCATTACAGATTCAAATAAAACAAACCCCCAACGTGTATATCAAAACACCCAAAACATATTAAAGTAATCACACCCATCTGTTCTTGCTCTTGTTGCACTAGACGTTTGCAGATCCACCCCCTTTGGACTTACTCATGTGTTGTAATTGTGGAGTGGTGACCACCCCCTTTGGACTTACTCATGCGTTGTAATTGTGGAGTGGTGACAACATCTTTACCCTTTCATTTCAGTCCACGAGGCTTATAACCATATCAATATTTGTTGGTGTTGCACACTTGAAAACAGCTGGAGTAACAACTCTTTCACCTGTTGTACCAGGCTGTATACAAGAAACTAAACTAAGTGTCTAATATAAAAGTGGATTATAAATAATTGAAGTTGGTTATACTCTTACATTTAATGTTTGTCTGCCACTTAGATCATCAGTGTAGATGCCAAATCCCACAGTCTTAGGCCTTTTGTTTCCTCGTGTTGATGTTGATGCTCCTTCTCTTCCCTTACCTCTTCCTGCTTGTTGCCCTCTTGTAACAGTTGAAGTATCATCACCTCCTCTCCCCCTGCCTTTTCCCCTGCCTCTTCCCCTGCCTTTTCCAGCTTGTTGAACTCTTCTAACAATTGAAGTATCATCACAGATAGAAGTTGATTATTGGCTTGAGCTAACATGTTGTGATGTTCTCCAGGTTGGTGGCTGACTAGAACCTACAGGTTGGCCTGAGCTTGGTGGTTGGCTACAACTTCTTGGTTGCCTTGAGCTTGGTGGCTGGCTAGAACCTACACTTGAGCTTGGTGGTTGGCTATAACCTGTAGGTTGCCTTGAGCTTTGAGGCTGACTTGAGCTAGCAGGTTGGCTTGAGCTTCCAGGCTGACCCATTTCAGAAGATTTAATAGTGTAAATAAGAAGAAGAAAAATTGTATTGCATTTTATCTATTTAATTGAAGTAATTAAAGGTTTGCTTGAGTATTACCACATATTTGCAGGCTTTATTATTGTGGCCTTGTTGATGACACTTGGAGCAAGTCATTTTTACACCTCTCCTGGACAACTTTCCATACTTCTTTCTTGGCTCATCCTTTGACTTTCTTCTGCATTTTGGTGGTCTGCCAGGCATTTGCTTTGGTTCAGGAGGCTCAATCACTATATCACTAGTGTGAGGCCACATTTTCATGTTAGGTATTGGCTGGATAAAGTAATTATAAGCCTTCATGAAAGTATCTTTTCTATACCAATGTACAACATGATCTTCAGGGTCTTGGCCTGCATGCTGATAAGCCAAAACAGCATGTTGACATGGTATGCCTCTCAACTGCCAGGTTCTACAAGTACATGTCTTCTTTCTTATATCAATAATATGCCTATAATGACCATCTAAAATTTCATATCCAAATTGGCCATTGAACCTAACTTGACAATCTCTAGCATAATCTTTGTTTTCTTCCAGTACTAAACTTGCCATAGGAGAAATGTCTGATATCCAAGTGTCAACAAATTTTCTCATCTCAACATTTCTATCCATTATCTTATGTCTAATCTCCTCTAACATAGTGATAATTGATTTATGTCTAGCAGCTAATATCCAAGAATTAAATGTCTCACACATATTATTCTCAACAACATCACACTTAGCATGCTCCTTAAAATATGCTTTACACCATGTCTTTTTTTCATAATGTAACAAGTC
>NW_006239387.1:356173-359030 GCF_000226075.1 Solanum tuberosum | reverse complement strand
CCCTTCATCCACATTAATATTATGTGAGTTTTCTACCCCATCCTCATTAATAATTTCACCAACTGTTGGCCCACAAAGATAACCTGTAGGGACCCCATCTTTAATAATTTCTACCTCATCTATAACATGTTGAACATACAAGTCCAAAAAGTCACCATCACCTAGGTCTTTTATAAGGTTTAGTAAGCTGAAATCGTTATCCACTAAGACAAAGTTATTGGTTGTAGGGTCTTTAAAATAAAACCCACCCACAGTAACATACCCCAGATCTCTAGTATAAAAAAGCAATTCCATTAAAGAAAAGTGGTCTTTATCGATACCTACATATTCCACTTCACTTTCCCCTATGTAAGTGAGACCTCCACCAGATGTGTCTTCCACAAATTTACCACCATGGTGAAAGCGAGTTACTATAATAATATCCATAAGATTCCCTAGAAAAAAAAGTCAAATAAACCCGACAAATTACTGACAAGGAAACCCTAAAAAATTCAAACTTTATTCACATATGTACAAAACATCATCACTGTAGTAATATACAAAAGAGACGCTATATTTAAAGGGGAAATTGATAGCAATAGTCATAAAGATTCGAAAATGAACTTACTTCACAAGATTTAACACAAAATCTCCTTGCTTTCTCGAATCAGCCCTAAAACACAACAACAAGAATTATTTTATTGAATCGACCACGCCGTAGGATGAAAACATGAAGATTATTGATCAACTTTCTTGAATCAACCACATATTGAGCGGGAATCTTGAAAGAATATCTAGGGTTTTTTGGAACACGTTTTAGGGATTTAGAGAAATGACTGAGGGGTTGGGTGTGGGGTTGGGTGTTTTGTGATGTGTATTACCACGTAGGATTAGATTTTCCACATAGGAGATGTGTAATGTCACGCGCTCCACCTTAAAACAAATGCCTCACACGATAAGTGCCAAGTCAGCCAGGTGTGTTTGATAGGTACACTTTTTGAGTGGTTTAAGTGTTCAATAGGAAGGAGTCCTTGTTAAGGTGTCTATATGAAAAATCCTTACAAGTTCAAGGGGCCGCATATGCGTTCTGCCTTATGTGAAAGAGATAGTGAGGTTGCATAGGGTGTCCCTCTCTATCATCTCCAACCGTGGTACCCAATTCACATCCAAGTTTTGGAGAAAATTGCATGATGAATTAGGCACATAACTCACTTTTAGTACAACCTTCCATCCACAGACAGACGCGCAGTCGGATAGGACTATTCAAGTATTAGAAAACATGTTGAGGGCATGTGTGCTTGATTTTAGAGGGCATTAGGATAAATTTCTACCTTTGTGTGAGTTCTCCCATAATAATAGTTATCACTCTAGCATTAATATGACACTATTTGAGGCATTCTATGGGAGGGGATGTAGATCACCCATAGGATGGTTTGAGGTAGGAGATGTGAAACATTTGGGGGTAGATTTAGTGAAGGATGCTCAAGATAAGGTGTGGAGTATTCAAGCTAAGCTTTTAGCAGCCTAGAGTAGACAGAAGAAGTATGCGGATCATAAGGTAAAAGACATGGCGTTTCAAATCGGTGAGAATGTTCTTCTTAAGGTATCACCAATGAAAGGGGTGATGAGATTTGGTAAGAAAGAAAAGCTAAGTCCGAGATACATTGGTCAATTTGAGATTCTTGAATGTGTAGGACCAGTAGCGTATAGATTGGCTTTACCTCCTAATCTATCAGGTGTTCATCTGATATTTCATATGTCTATGTTGAAGAGATATCATGGTGACGGAGATTATATCATTAAGTGAGACTTAATTGTGTTAGACAAAGACCTCTAATATGAGGAGGAACCGATTGCAATTCTTGATCGTGATGTGCGTAAGTTAAGGACCAAGGATATTAAGTCCGTGAAGGTTCAATTGAAGCATCGTCCAGTTGAGGAAGTTACTTGGGAAATCGAGAGGGACATGTGAGATAAGTATCCCCAATTGTTCGTCGATTCAGGTACTACTTCATTCCTTCCTTAGCCTATTTTTCCTAAGTTTTGTCACTCGGGGACGAATGATGGGTAAATTGGTATCTATTGTAACGACCTGCTTTCATCGTTATAGAAATGCCAACGGGGGGAAATTTGGAACCGGAAAACTTTTTCGTAGAATTTGGATTTTCTCAGCCTTGTCCAGATTTGGATGAAATCGGAGTCATATAGGTGTAGGGAAATCTGGTAACAATCGGATGAATTATTTATGATTTTGATTACTTGAGTAGTTAGGTAACTCGTTAAGGAATCCGTACGACTTTACGGAATTGAATTCGGGTGAGTAGAACTCCCGAAATCGATATTAGTGCTAAGGGTATTTTTCTGAGCGTCGTTAGTTAGAGATGTGTTGTGAAATGAGGATTTTGGAATTCTCAAAATAGCTCTTTGTTTCGTTCCAGCCGCTTTGGCCCTGGATTTTGCCGCTCTGGCGGGGTCGCTACAGCGGGATGAGGGTCGCTGTGGTGGGCTCGACGCGTCTTAAGGTCATTAATAAATCCCTAAACGACCTTATTATGCACTTTTCGATTTTTAGAGCCAAAGAACGAACCCCATGCGACTCTTACTAGTATTTCACCATTCTTGAGGCTAAAGGTAAGTTTTTCACTCCCTGAATCCATTTTTCGATCCGTAGAACGTAATAGAATGGGTGAATATTGACGGGGAAGGGTTTTGTTATAGATTCTATGGTGGAAACAACCCTAATCTGGATAATTGGGATCATGGGTTTGATCTATGGTTCATAGAATGGTTAGTAATTCGGGTAATTAGCAATTGTTTATTGATTCCCGTATTATATTGATTGTTTGTAGATCAAGAACAAGCGGAACGAATTCGGAAA
>NW_006239387.1:255375-355826 GCF_000226075.1 Solanum tuberosum | reverse complement strand
TTATGTTGCACTTAGTGGGATAGCCGTGTGATCATACCAGTACACTGTGGTTGTGTACTGATAGTGCACTTACTCTTATTTTTGTGAGTACAGGGCATCTTCAAGCGGCTACTGACAGACCTCGCTTAGGAGATCAGTGATCGTTCGAATTCAAGGGTGAGCCAATTCTTCCGGGCTGCCATGAGTTCTCTTTAGTCTATGTCCACCATTTTCGGACTTAGACTATGTTCTATTAGTTATTAGTACATTAGTTGGGCCTTCTTGTTTAGACTGGTTCATTGTTAGATGTTTTGGTACATTGACTTTCAGGTTCTAGGTTATTTCTTCCGCATTGTTTAGTTCGTTGTTAGACTTTTGTTGGAGTTTATGGGAACTCCCTATTTATTTCCTTAGTATTTAACTTGCTTCCATAACTTAAATATCTTAGTTTTTGTTTAGTTGCTTGGTTTGGGTTGTAGTAGTGGTTCTTCCACCGGAGAATTAGTGTGGGTGTCAATCACGACGGTCTGGATCATGACACTAAATCAATAATATATATCACTAGACTATAGATAGTGATAAAACTTGAGTTTTGTTACCTTTTTTCTGCTTAATAGTTTGTTAGGTAAATTTTTGTGGGTCATAAATGCTTATGTTTTTCAAGCCGTCCTTTTTTTTAAAAAAAAAAAGAGCATGATGTGTTTTGGAGAGTTACAGAAAATTGTAATTTTTTAAATATTTTTCTTGAAAACGCTTTTTGGGAAAAATACATTTAAAGAACTTCTAAAAGGTTTGGTCAAACATTAAAAGTATTTTTAAATTTATTAGTCTAAAAAAAAAATTCTAACCAAAAATATTTTTTTTTAAAATAAACTAATTTTAAAAGTTTGGCTAAATAGGCTATTTAATAAAGTTGAGTGATTTTTTTTAAAAGTAGAATAATTTTAGTGCAATAAAATAAGTGTTTGAGTGATTATCCATAAAAGTACCATTTAATTAATTTTATTTTCAACTTGTAAATGAACTTGATCGAAATCTATGTTCTCTAACCTATATTTTCTTCTATATATTCTTTCTTACACTTCTTTCTCTTTCTGCTCTATAATTCTATTTCTGTTTCTTGAGCTATAACAGTTTAGTCTGTTACAGAATTATGATGAATTCATACCGCTGCAATTAGGAGTATCAAATAAGCAGATTGAGTTGAATTTGAAGGGTTAGAATTAGTGGTGGATTCAGGATTGTCCTGAGAGATTCAAAATATGAAGAGTAAACATACGAAGAAATAAAAGGGATTCAATATCTAGTATATCTACTATACTGTATACATATTAAAATATAATTTTAGTCATATTAAAGTATCCTACCTGATTCTGTCCCTGATTACAATGGTTTGAGTTCTATATATGGGCTGATACACCTTGCTAATTAAGCTATGTCGAACATCATTAATATCCAAATTATATGGAAAAAGATTGGGCTTCACCTTGGTACATGGGCTAAAAACTTTGGCAAATAGAAGAGTACAATGGGCTAGATCTAGGTGCCCAACTGCCCACATTCAACCAACCCTCCTCAAATCACTGAAAAAAGTTGTTGTTGGCTTGTTGCTGACCAACTGTCCAACTCATCATGACTTTAGTCAAGTATGTACTCACTACAATAAAAATATCCTTAGCGGTAAAAAATTAAGGACAGTAGTTTAATTGTCGCTAAATATGTCTTTTTAATGGCAATTAACACTCTTTGTATATGTTTTTAAAACTTTTAGTGACATTGGATCTAATGACACTTAACTAATGCAGGTGAAGACTTAAGCGCTCTTTATTAATGTGATTATTTATTACCGCTAAAAGTTATTTTCGTTGAGTAGTATTAGTTTACGGTTTAGATGGTTTTTAGATTCTACTTTTCACTAAGTATGCTCAGCAAAGGAAGTCTTGCCAAACATAAAAAATTATTTTATGAACATATATAGCCACTAGGAAATGTCTTGCGTACTACAAAGTCTTGCCAAAGTCATTTTCTGAAATTAGATTGTCTATACAAGTGGTGTACAAAAATAAACTAACTTAAATTAGAAGGGTCCGCATGACTGTGAAGTAGATGAATCTTATTTTTTCTTGCCCACAAGTATCCAACATCATTTATAGTCCCAACAAACTTTTCCTTTTTTTTTCCTTTCCAAAAACGATACATTATAAGTCAAGATCTCAAAAAGAAATCAAATTTAATTTGTCATATCGATAATTGTAAAGAACTTCCTCATAGGAGCGGATGTAACATAAACACGACAGGTTCATATGAACTCAGTAATTTTAGCTGATATCTTGTATATGTACTAAAAAAAATTCACTAAATAAGGATAAAAATAAATTTTGAACTCAATGAATCACGATAGAATTCCGAACTCGAACCGTGTAAAGTACAAATCCTGAATCCTTCTCTAAAGAGAATTTTCTAATTCTCTCTATGGTGGTCAAAGATGTTATTGAAAAGGTCAAAAGATGGAGTACTTGGAGATAGAATTATTCTAGGTGAAATAAAATTTGAAGGACTAGGCAAATAATTACTATGTTCAAAATAATTCCTATTATTGTTTAATTCAGGACTTAAATCATGAAAAAATCCAGCTGATGGAGGTGAGAAGAAATTTGATGATATAGGTTGAAGAGAAGCTGGATTTGGTGACAAAATACCTTGAGGAAAAACTCCACTAGTAATTCTTTCAATTTCTCTATTTATCTCAATCTCTTCATGATCAGACATTTCCATGTCACAATTAGTAATTTGTGATTTTTTAATATTCCCTTTTGTGGTTCTTGTATTCTCTATTGAAGCAAACCTAGCAGCCGGAGATATCGCGCCAATATTATTCGTATTTTCTTGAAAAGGAAATGAGGAGATTGACGATGATGATGACCTGGAATTTGGTCCGGTAAGTCGTTGGACTAAAGACATGAACTCGCTAGGGTTTGCATGGATTACCTTAGGGGACACGGTGTATATTATAACGGGTGGTCGTGGTTGTGGTTGTGGTTGAGTTTGATGATGAGGTGGCAATTGGTGGTGCTGACGTGGCACCACCGGTGGTTTTTTAATCTTGTGTGAATCTTTACGTAATTTGAGTGGCGTTGGCCGGGGACCTTGGAGTTCTCTTTTCGGCGACTTACCGGCGGAATTTTCCGATGAATCCATCTTGAAAAATGAATTAAAAAGAGTCAATTATTGAAAATTTGAAACGATGAAAGAAGATTTTAAAGTTAGAAGTAATGGAGGAGACTATGAAAGGGAGGAAAAATGCATTGTTTTGTCAAGGCAATTTATAAGGGAGGTGACAATATATTTTAATACATTGCTACTATTTAAAGAGAGCAAGTCAATGGAGTGTGAAAGTTGATGAAAATACAAGACAAAAGTAATAATACACATATTAAACTATCATATATTTTACTTGTTTCAATTCATGAAATATGGGGTTGTTTGGTTGGAAACAAGTTATCGCATGATTAATTATTTTGAAATAAATTATTTCGGGATAAGTTATTTCACCATATATGGAATAACTTATCCCACTATTCTATTGCTATGATATAAATGGTGGGATAAATAATTCAATGACTATCTAATAGCTCCAATCAAACACAAGATCATAAAATAATCCTGAATTTTATCTTAGGATTATTATACCTTACGTCAAACGACTCTAAAGTTTAAATCGGTATAAAAATTGTCTTATATTATCAGATTATCTAAATAATACTAAGTCATTTTAAAATATGAAATTTATAAATTTTAAAATAAGACATGTTATCTTCTATAATAGATAAAATTAATAAGATAACATAAAAAAATTAGAGTATATTAACAATGTATATAATTTAAATAATGTGTATGCATCTGTATGTAGGATTTTAATACTAATGCATAGCATATCATCATGTGCCAATTTCGTATTGTTAGAAAGGTTTGAACTTGTCCAAATGAAAACAAAAAAAGCTGCTTGTGGGAAATAGTCAACTTTTGGTGATGGTATGATTCACGGTAGTAGGCATATGTAAACCTTAATGAATAAGAAATAAATAATTAGAAGACTATATATTATAATTAATTCAGGAGCCAATGTCTGCATTTCTGAATGCGATTAATGTCTTCTTCTTCTTTTTTTAATTGAAGGGTAAATAGTGGAGGGATAACAAAGCATAGAATAAGACTTTCATCAACAAAGTGAAAATTGAGATAATCAATTAACTGAATTACTAAAAATTTATAAATACTATAAATGTCATCGCACCCATTTTCATTTTCAAACAAGTGGTATTCCCTTTTAATGCTTTAATTTTCTACCTAACCACGCGCCGCACAAGGACTGATTCGTAGTACTTCGTACTAGTGCACGGTGGATCTTTTAAAAAAAAATATCTATGCGAAAGAATTATATTAAAGAATAATTAGTTACTAGGAGTACTTATTACTATTAGTATTGATTAATGGATTTTTAAAAAATTATGCACATTTGAAAGTTTATAATCGCAGAACATGAAGATATGCGATTTATCAATGTGGTGTCATAGGACATATTCTGATATCTTATTTATGAACTAAGATTTGCTCGTTTGGTAAGATTGAATAAAAGTTGAGAAAATTTTAATAATTTTCATTACTTGTGAAGTTTTCATGTTTATGAGAAAAAGTAACTTAAAAATAAACAAAAATTCATCTTCTAACTAATCTGATTTCAAATCATAATTCCATATTGCATGTCTAAATTAAACGTTCCCTTAGCATGGTTAGAATAAGAATTCTATTACGTTGTTTTCGTTTATTTTAAAAGGTACGTTGACCCTTTTGGGAAAAATAAACTTGGGTTGTTTAAAGGGGGATTCTATAGGACCCGTTTGGCCATAGATTTCCCAAGGAATATTTGGAAAAAAAATTTGGCAAATAATGTTTGTCCATACAATTTGCCATTATTTGGTAAATATTTTTGGCAAATATCTCAAATTCCTAAATACTAGTTTTTTCTAGTATTTGGACCAAATCTCATTATTTAGGATCTTTTAAAAATTGAAACTTGACACCAAACTTTTATCCTTTTACAAAAACACCCTTTATAATAATTGTTTGCGTTGTATTACATAATTTTTTACGTGAACACCAATGTAGTGATGAAATATTCAGTGAATATGAAAGTGATCGATGATATGGTTGTTGATGAAAATGATGAACAATCGGCTCAGGGTAACAAAGTCATGTGCTTTGTCTACTTCACGATGTATGGAATGATGCTTGTTGCACTCACTCCAAACTACCACATTGCTCCAGTGTCATGGACACTACTTGTTATTTGTTGCAACGAAGATCCAATTGACTTGTAATACAAACTTATGGTTAGTTTTGAGAGTTTTTAAAACTTATGGGTATAAATAATATATTTCTAAAAATTAGTGAAATATGTTTCCCAAATAATATGGTCAAACACATTGTGAAATTTCACCCAACTTTTCACCCAAATAATATTTACCAAGAATATTTAAAAATTTATGGTCAAACGCTAGCTAAATTTCTAATTGAGATTAATTTCACGTATTGTTAGTTTTTCTCTTTGATATATAATTATAAATAGTTGAAGAAAGCATTATATTTTTTGCTCAATGGTGTAGGCTTGGCTTTGAAACATATTGCAAGAAAATAAAAGTCGACATAATCTAAAGTTGTGTGCTTCTAGAACAATATGTATTTATGTTGCTCTCAAGTCAAAGTAATAACTACTACATAAATGGTCGATTGATTATTCAACGTTTACTCAGTCTACAACTGTCACATTATATTATGCACAACCAAATAAAGGTGCAGAATTTTCTTGCTTAATTAAAAAATTTCAAAAACATATGATCTCATGAGCTCCAACTCCAAACGTAACCAAATTTTCTGGTCATGTAAATTGACGAATTTTTAATTAAGCTGACGCTACTCATAAGACATTTGAACTTTGTAACGAAAGTTATTATATCCCTAGGAATATATATCACATAAATAAAGAAAGCATAATACATAAATATGCCTTTAACTCTGTATCAGCTTATATTTATGTCTTTCAACTTTGAGTGTGTACAAATAGACACTTAAACTTGTATAAAGTTAAATAAGTAGACACACATGCATCCTACGTGACATCTTACATGACAATTGGGTCAATCACGTTTATTAGAAGTCGACAATAGAGTGGTTCTACCAGCAAAGACATTGTATATGATGTCCTACATGTATCAAGCCACGTAGGACTCACGTGAAAAAATAAAATAAAATTCACATTTGAGCTCCAAAATGTGACTTGGAAATACAAATTAAATACAGTAAATAATATATATGATCCTAAATCGAGAACATGAAGAAAAGTATATAGGGGTCAATATATATAACGTACGTAACATTAATTTCTTGTGGACCTTCAGTTTTAGATGCCGTATGGAGACCTGTTTGTTAATTATGAAACTTATTCTAAGAAGATTCTAATTATATATTCTTTGCCAGTTTCTTCATAAAAAATATTGATTCTTTTCTTTTCTTGCACATTTCAAATAAATTTTGATTAATCCAACAGAAAGCACGTCTTTGGCAAATACTAGGTTTTTTCCTCTTTGACTTTTCTTACACTCACCACAGACTTGTATTTTTAAAATTTCATGCTGAATTGAAAAATATTTTTAGGAGGTCTAATCTTGACTAGTAGCAAATGGGCGAGTTGGATCAAATATAGATAGATTGAAAACAAGTTAAATGAAAACAAATAAATATATGATCCAATCAAATTTAATACTCTTAAATTTAAAAAAAAAATCATATTTAATACGGATACAAAATGAGTTAATCAACGTAACTCATAATATGAATATCCTTATTTTCCATGGTTTCAGAAATTGTTAAGGTGAGAATACCCTATCCGTCCATTTTTAATTGTTATGTTACGCTTTTTGAAAGTCAATCTGACTAATTTTCAAAGTTAAATTAGATTATATTAATTCGATATTTTAAACAAAAAATTTAGATATTCAAAAACTATACGAAAAGTATTATAAATTGCAATTTTTGCATATCAATATGATGAATAAAATACATCGTAAAATGTTAATCAAAGTTCTTATCATTTGACTCTAAAAAAGAAAATCATGACAATTAAAAGCGGATGAACATAGTATAAATTAAAAGCTAAAATAATCTTAGATTCTCAAAATAAAAGTGAGTGGATTATAATAAATATACTAACCCACTCGTTATTGTAATAGCTATACCAAAATAAATGTACAAGGGATTGAAGTAAATCATTGTGAACTCAACGTGAAGTAGAAACCAAATACTCCATTTAGTAAATCTTTGCATTAATTATTTGGGACAGTGTATCAATAATTTAATTTTGTCAAACCTCTTTTGACTTAATTGTGTGAAACCCGTTTAGCTATTATTCAAGAAAAAAAAACAGAAACTTATTTTTAATTCATTATATAATTGGATTATCATTTAGAGAAAAATATTAGGGTTGATAGATATTAGAGAGAGCGTCAAAAGGTAGGGAGGGCTTAGTCGAGAGCCGCACGACTTGACCCAAGCAAGACTTATTAAAAGTGATTTTTTTTATTGGACTATAATTATTCATTGCTCAATTTGTGTTGTCATTTTCAAACACCCCTTTTCATTTTTCAACCAAGAAAACGTCTTCTACCTTGACAAGTTATTTGATATGCTTAAAATGGAAGATTAAGAAGAGGTTTAAAGATAATTATCATATTTTTATTGATGGTTTATCGAATAACATGTCATTTTAGTTAATAGTAAAATTTGTAAAAATGATTCATCGATGGAAAAAGTAAGATAATACAAGTGGGGAGGAGGTTTTAAGGCTAGCTTCTTTCATTGAAAATGTTAAATTGAGAAGAATGAGATAATAACATAATATTTTTTTAGGATTTTCTAATGTCTTCTATTCTCTATAGAGCCCTCTGTTTAATAAGCCATAGTGTGGTTTTCGCTCCTTTCATTAGATCCGATTATGCCCAATACATTAAGGCTCAACCTCAGTGTTGTATTGGCTGGCTATTTAAAGTCATGTTTGTTCCAATGAAAGTCATAATAAAACATGGCAAACATAAAAAGATGGGAAATCGACACATATTAATAAGCTATTGACATGATTTGAGCTAAAGATTAAGGTTAGGATATATAATTGAAATAGATTAATATCCAATAACCTAATTATCATTTGAAACTTTTCGAAATATACAAAGATATATATGGATATTCTCATACGGATTTCACTCAATAACTCATAAAATTCTCAAATTAGTTATTTGAAGAAGAAAAAAAATGACAAATATCCTATTTTCGGCATATCTTTTAATCAAAATTGACTCTACTTTATATCTAAAATTATTTTTATCTATTTCCTTGAGCGAGTATGATTGAAAACACATGAACGAGGCTATACATAAAATTTGAGTAAGATTATAGGTAATTTGTACTATTTTGGAGTAGAGATTCAATTATGAAAAACATCATTGCGACTTGTAGATTTCACGATGTATAGTAATGTATATTACAAACAGATTTTCAGAGATATACATAATATATAGATATATAAGGGGATATGCATCGATATATATGGAGATATACGTGAATATACAATGGGATGAACTAATGGAATCGAGTACAATCTCAGGTGTTCAATTTAAAAATCAATTCAAATCAGTCTTAAAGTGTATAGGTTCTTTCTTCATGTTCTTTCTTCTCAATAGCCAATTTCAAACTTGAATTCAAATTCAATGATGATCTATGTGACTTAAAACTTATTAACTTTACTACATATCTATAATGCAATATTGTGGGTTGGTACATTTACAGTTTTACACAATTATGTCACGGCATTAGATTTCTTCTGAGCACACTGGCACTTGATAATTCGCTCACAAATTTTTCACGATCTTGCAAGTAAAATTTTTAACACTAGATCGCTAAGGAAATGAAGAAAGACACAAGAGAATTTCTAAGAAAGCTTTTATATTGCTTGGAAGATTTATAAATGGTTGCCCCTCTATTTATACTACTAACTTAGGGGCTAAGTAATTATTATGTAAGTCTCTACATATTTATAAATAAGTCATCCTTCTAGAATTCTTTTTATGTCTGGAATATTCTAAGGCTTTTCAAGAATTCTTCATGACTGAGAATCATCTCATAAATGCTAGCATATTTATGCTTCCACATGGACAACTTTATGCCATATGGCGTTTATGTGGCGTGATGAAATGGCGGGTGATGACAATTTTGAATTATCCCAATAAATATGCCAATATTTATTACTTCTTCTATAAAGGAACCCGTCATTGTCTTTGTTTTTATGGAGAAGTAGTTGGAAGTACAATGTTTTCGACAAAGACAAATATAGTCTTTAGTTAGCACAATAAATATTCCATGACGAGACACATCATGCCTTAACATAGTTTTAAATTTTTAAGTATCTTATACTTTGATTTTATCCTCATTTTATTTTTCATTCGCACCGAAAAATCGAGCTAAATCGAATCGAAGTAGAAAAAATCGAATCGAATTAATTTGGTTTGACATAAGGTGCACACTTTTTTAAAAACCGAAAATCGAAGAACTGGAGTTTGATAAAAACCGAATGACCGCCCCTACCCTTAGTGGTCAAAAAAGAAAGAAAAATGTTGCATAACTATTGTAATTTCTCGTGTGAATATTACTCAAAATGTAAAAGGGCTTTAAGTGAAACTAAGGCAAACTATAGTTTCTCATAAACACTCTGTGAGAGATCTAAACATTCATCACTCTCAAAGTCTCAGCAAACTTCTTTTCAATTTTTTTATGATTTTCTCTGTACATAGACAGTAAACATGTAAAGCTGACTTTTTTCGGATCTGATCGACTCTTTTGAAAATTGCACTTCAATTTCTCTGCCGAGTGAGTTTCGTTCCCTAATTTTTATCTGTTAGATTCAATTGGATGTTTATTGAGAATCTCAATTTGCTTGCATATTGTTAGAATGATAATTTCATGGTTCCACTGAATTATTGACCCAATTTTTTATCTGGGTATGTTTGAATTATCTCCCTTCATCAAACCCATATGAAGAAAAACTATTCATTTGGGTCTGGTAGTCCTAAATCTTTCCAGGCCTATTCAAGGGGCGATTTTGATTTGGAATCAGGTACTGTTAAAAGATCAAGAAAGGCGAAAAAATCGGCTTTTTACCCTGTCAAGATGTTTAAATCATTAGGAAAACGAATTCATAGTTATTACAAGCTTCACCCAGCTAGGCTGTTTATGATATCTTTGTCAATTGGGATCATTATTCTCATTGTATTGTCTGTTTCTGAGAGGCGGTTTCGGATGATGGGTAATTATGCAAAATTTGATGTGGGTGTTGATGCATATCCATTTTCCAAGTTTAGGAATCTTGTAATGGTTGCTGGACATTCAGTTTATACTAGTAGTAGTTGTGAGAAAGTTGATAAGGAGGATTCTTGGTTTTTAGAGTCTTATCAAAAGCACCCTGGTCAAGCTGCAACTTTTGTTGATCATATACGAAAAGGGGTTGAAATTACAGCAGATGACGATGATGCATTACTCCTGTTTAGTGGTGGTGAGACGAGGAAAGATGCTGGACCAAGAAGTGAAGCTCAAAGTTACTGGACTGTTGCTGAAACTAAAGGGTGGTTTGGTGAGTTCTTCTGTTTTCCAGTCTTCTATTTAGTATTTCACATACTTCATATGGAACTGAAGATGTATAGCATTATCATTTCTGTGTCTAGAAAACAAAAGAAACCATTTTGCGTTTATGATCTTCTATTCCTTTGCAAATGATCGGTCCGCTCTAGTAATTTTAGACTTCCAAACCATTGTATTATACTTCATTGTTGAAATAAGCGTAGATATCTGAAACATGTGAGATATCTAAGGTTATTTTTCAATTTGTAATATGAACTACCATCTGGTACATACCTCTCACATTTTGCGTAGCCATTAGTATGTTTGACATTACGTTTTATCTTGTCCAATCGAACAGGCATTCCATCTTTTAAGATAGTACCATGATAGTGTGTCTAGCTTGCATGAAGGTTCATCCTCTGGTCAAACTAGTACCATGATAGTGTGTCTAGCTTGCATGAAGGTTCATCCTCCGGTTACATAGTTTGAAGGCATAAGTCGCAATTACTCAATCATCTTCCTGAAAATTTCTGAATGGTTTTCCCCATTTTCAAATATGAATATGCCTCTTCACATGATCAGCACTCTCGTGCAAGTAATTTTCAGACCTTAGAAGAATTTTCCAAAAGATTCACAAGTTCATAAACCATAATCTGTTCCCTCAATGAAGATTAGTGACAGTGGCAAGAATTGATGATGTAACTCTATCAGATATTGTGATCCATGGCTGCTTTTCAGTTTAGTTTAATTGGAGGTGGTAGTCAAAGTTAGATAGGAAACTGAGGCTATATTCATGAATTTGCGTTCCCATTTTTTGTGTTGGTCCTGGAAGCATCATTGTTAGGTAAAAGTGTTTATTTTCACTGGATTTCTGATTCATATAATCCCATCAAGCTGAAAGGTGTTGGAGCGTGCTTGATGGAAAGCAATAGTCTTCTGTTAGATGAAGAGCTGTATGTTATGAGAGTAACTGGATGTTTGAAATGCTTAATTTTTAATTCATGAGACCTCCGCCATCTTTCCCCATTAAAACACGAGAACAAAAGCATTGAGTATCATATCTAAGGTTAATTTCAATTTGTAAAATGAACTATCATTTGGCACATATACCTCATATTTGTGTGGCCCTTTAATATGTCTGAGATTTTGTTATAACTTATCCGCTAGAAAAGGCATTTCATCTTTTCAGGTAGCACCATGATCACATGTCTAGCTTGCAAAAAGTTTCATTCTCTACGTACATATTTATAAGATCCAAGTCCAATTACCTAGTCATTTTTCAGAAAGATTTTCAGTGGATCTTCACATTTCAAAATAATTTTGCTTCTTCACATGATCAACACCCTCATGGGAGTAATTTTCGGACCTTAGAAGCATTGATCAAACGATTCACAAATCTGCAAATTATGATCTGTTTCTTCAACAAAGTTCTTAATGTTTCTTTCATTTCATCTCTTGTTTTTGGCCTCTTAATCATTTGTAATGATGAGATCTAGGATCATATATATGAGTCCGTACTTTTTTTTTTTGATACATGGCCATATTTACATTATTTCTATTTTCCACTTTGTATGCAGGCAAACAAGAAAATGTAAGAGGGAGGGCACTCACCGAGGAGCATGCTAGGGACAGTTTTGAGAATCTTCTCTTTAGTGTTTGTCGGTTCAGGGAGCTTACTGGCACATATCCACATAATATAACTGTAAGGCATTTATTACCTCCTATAGCTAAAAATCAGAACTCCATGTATTAAAGATATAAAGGGATCCCCAACATTTTCATTACTGAATTATTTACCAGAAAGCAACCTCTTGGTAACTGATGCCTCAATCATATATACGGATATTATGCATCAAAAGTAAGATGAAATAAAGGTAATAGATTTAAGTAAGAAGATATGACGGGCTTTTGCTTTGCACACCCACAACAAACATAAAGAGATTTCACTTGACGTCTTTGCATTTGAGTATTCCACATAATTGTTGGAGACATTGATTACTCCCTTGTTTTTGGGCCTATAAATGTACAGCAGGTAGCAATCAAGGCAGTGTACCTTGATAAGTTGTTGCCAACTTTTCTGCAAAATAAACTGACAAATACAAACTCAAAGAGTCCCAGTACTGTTGTTACAACTTTGGTAATTTGTCTTTTCCGCATGATCACCCAAATAAAATTATGTTCTAGTGGTAGGATCTATGGCACTGTTTGTATTTTGTAGATCACTGCAAAAAAACATTCCCCTGTCCAGTGGAAAGTTAGGACATAATTGAAGAGACATATTCTTTTCTTTAACTTATAATTGAAGTTAAATTAAACATTCAAACATTTATGTCATCATAGAAAGGCCTGATGGTTGTCAACCCCCACCCCCATGGGAATGGGAGCAGACTTTGGGTTTACCCTGTTACCAACATATTGGGGATAATCCAAACGACACTGAAGCCAGAGACTGCGGATATAATAATCTCAACTGGCTTCCTTGTGCAATACTAGATCCTGTATTACATAGCAAGAGCTCTGTCTCAAGAACATGAAACAATGCCTTTTGTATCTTCTGATGACCTTTCAGAGTCTTATACTAATCATGTAGTGTAAGATGTCTTATTGGTTATTGCTTGTGTTGTTCTCTAAATCCAGCATTTTGTTTTAAAATCTCTATTCTAGTTTAATTGAAATTTCAGTTGCTTTCCATCTAACAACTAAAGTATCCATTGTAGCAGCTTTGATGTTATTTGACGCACAAGTATTGAGAAAATCATGTTTATTCCTTTACATTTTTAGTTGTGTTTTGGTGTATTATAAATGTTATGTGGCTACATGATTCTTCATCTGTCTATAGTCTCCAAATTAAGCACCCAAATATGGCTAGGATCAGCAACTTTTTTAGTTTCTGCATGTCTATGTCTCTTCATTTGAATGGAAATGCCTTCACCAAAAAAAAAAAAAAAATTATAGTGGAAATGCTTAGGTAAGTTCCTATGTGATGGAAGAAGTAGCAAGATCACATATCATGGCCATGATCAGTAATTCTTTATCTTTGGCATTTACCGTCTTTCAATCGCAAAATTGTATTTGTGATGGAAATGCTAAGTGAGTTCCTGTGCAAGGAAGAGTAGCTAGGTCTTAATAAACTTTTTTCAACTACCGTGCAGGTTGTAGGCTATGACTTCAAGGAGAAGAGATTTAAGCATCTACATCGGACTGCAATTGGATTTCCAGAAACAAGTTTCTCTTACTCAGGGACATCATCTTCACAAACATCGAGAGACGCAGCTTTAAAAGGAGAAGCACTGGTGAGAACGCAGTTTAAAGAAGATCCTTACGGATGTAAAGGCTCTCTTCGTCGCAAGAAGCTTGGTCGTGATCCTTTTCATCGATCAATCCCTTATCCTAATGGATGTCCTGAAATTGAAGGTTTGTTCAGATATTGTGGAACAGCTCCATATCCAGGTTCCCTACCTTGGGCCTAGTAGATTTTCATAGTTCTAAAAAATCAGAATATAGCAATAGAAAAACTGATATCATAAAATATAGATTCCTTCTTCTTCTGTTACTCTTCATGTATTCTTTCATGTTGTTCCTTGTACTAGTTATATTATAGTATTAGAATAGCAAAAAGGAACTAACTTGTTTACTAGTGTAGAGAAATAAAAGGGCTTTGCTGTCTGGTTTACAAGATCTTGTTGAAACTCGTTTGAAGGAAACCTGAGTATACACTAAATATACATAGCGTATACAGTAGAGAAAATCGCGGAATTTAGATTGATTTTTTTTACTAAGAATAGGAAAATATAAATATTTGCCTAGACTTTCACTTTGGTTAATATTGAGCAGTTGGTGGATTTGCATATTTTGAAACGCTGACAAATTGAAAACTTACACACTCAATTTTCTCCTTTTCCTTCCGGCCATTTCGAAATGTGATTCTTTTTAACCCAAAAAATGTGGTAAAAAGCCAAAAATCTGTAAAATAAATAAATATAATTGTTGGTTATAGACATGTTATTTAGGTAAACAATGTAAATAGAGGGAGGTTTTTTTTTTAAACTCGTGAGATACAGTTAGATGTAATAAATATAGTATATATTTTAATTATTAAATAAATTGATTAGTGAAAAGAATGAAGGAAAAAATTCAAAAAATGAGATACAAAATAAATATTTTTTAGGTAATAGAAATGTGTCATACGACCTTATTATGTCTAGCTTTACTATATATTATATAGATTTTGTTGTAAAACTAAATGGATGCCATGTTGGCCACCCCTTTAATTGTCATCCCTTGACATACATGGCATCCATTTAAGAGGTGATAACTTCTCAATGGCCAAGTGTTGGTTTGTATATTTCTCATTGGCTATAAATAGCCATTACTTTCATTCACAAAGGTAGAGATATAAGAAAAGTTTGGAATATATCATGCTCTCCCTTTGTTTGTTTATCTTATTAATTTAGTTTATTAATATTAGTTTGTTAGCTAGTTATTTTATAACACGTTATTAGCACGAGACTCTGCCAACTTGAGCTACTCTAAATAGGTAAAAAGGGTAAGAATTTTATTTTTCTAAAAATGTCTAATATTTCTAAACAAAATTTTATTTTTCTAAAAATGTCTAATAATTCTAAACATGAATTTGTTGCCTTGAATATATCGGGCAAAGGATACTCATCATAGATACTAGACGTTGAAATCCACCTGGATGCGATGGGTCTGGTAGACACCATCAAAGATAATAACCAGGCATCCAGCCAAGAACATGCAAAAGATATGATACTTCTCCGTCACCATCTTGACGAGGGGTTGAAAATGCAATACCTCACCATTAAAGACCTCCTTATACTGTGGAATAATTTGAAAGATAGATATGACCACCTGAAGTTGGTCATTCTTCCACAGGCGCGTCATGATTGGTTTAATTTGAGGTTACTAGACTTTAAAAGTATAACTAAATATATTTCTTCCATGTATAGAATTATATCACATTTAAATTTATGTAGAGAAGATGTCACTGAACATGATAAGCTTGAGAAAACATACTTCACATTTCACGCCTCGAGTATGCTCCTACAGCAGCAATATCGAGAAATGGGTTTTAAAAAATATTCTGAATTACTTTCACATCCTCTTATTGTTGAACAACATAACGACCTACTAATGAAAAATCATGAAAGTCGACCCGTTGGTTCTATGTCATTCCCTAAAGTGAATCATGCAGATTATCACCAATGAGAAAGAGGTCGTGGCTCCTATCGTGGTCGTGGATCCGGTCATGGTCGTGGTCGTAAAATAAATTATAATCATGATGGTCGTCTTACACCAAAAATTGACCAGCAGTATAAAAGGAAGGGTGAAAGACAAGAAGTGATGCAAAAGAAAAATGCAGAAAGTGTATGTCATAGATGTGGAGGAATGGGGCACTGGACGCATACTTGTCGATCATCTAAGCGTCTGGCTCAGCTCTATCAAGCATCCTTGAAAAAGGGTGATAATAATCCAGAAGCAAACTTTATCTCTAAAGATAATGTTGAGCCCATACATAAGATGAATAATAATGTAAAAGCAAATTTCATCTCTGAAGATAATGTTGAGCCTATACATCTGGATGTAGCTGATTTCTTTGTATTCCCTGAAGGAAAAACTATCAATGACGATCCCGCAATAATCTAGATAATTTCATTTTCTGTTTGTTTGTTTTAGTTGGTATGTTTATGTTTTCCTAGTCCTTGTAAATATGATATCCTTGTTTAATAGTAATATTTTACTTTGTTTATATATGTTTTGAAGAAAATATGAATATTCCCCAAATTTCGTTTGGATCAATAGTAGATCATGCAGACATTTGTGTAGTTGACAGTGGAACAACACATGCCATATTTAAAGATAAAGAAATACTTTTCTTACTTGCTTAGAAGAAAAGCAAATGTTACTACAATTTTTGATAATTCGAAATTGATTGAAGGCTCCGGAAAAGCTACTATATTTTTGCGTAAAGGGACAAAACTTGATATAGAAGATGCGTTGTTCTCTTCTAAATCCCCAAGAAATTTGTTAAGTTTCAAAGATTTCCACCGAAATGGATATCATATTGTGACACTAAATGAAATTAATATTGAATACCTTGGTATAACCAAGTATGTCTCAGGCCAGAAATACATTTTGGAGAAATTACCAACCCTATCTTCTGGCGTATTATATTATGCAGAAATGAGTACAATTGAAGCACATTCAATCGTAAACCAGAAGTTTACCGATTTAAATATGGTTGTGTTATGGCATGACAAATAGGTCATCCTGGATCAATAATGATGAGACGAATCATTAAAAATTCAAATGGACATCCATTAAAGAACCTGAAGATTCTTACGAGTGATGAGTTTTCATGTGTTACTTGTTGTCAAGACAAATTGATTACTAGGCCATTTCCAATAAAAGTTAACATTGAATCCCCTCAATTTTTAGAACGTATACATGGGGATATCTGTGAACCTATTCACCCATATAGTGGGTTGTTTAGATATTTTATGATCCTAAAAAATGCATCTTTAAGATGGTCTCATGTGTGTCTCTTATCGTCTCGCAACCTAGCGTTTGCAAAATTATTGGCACAAATAATAAGATTAAAGGTGCAATTCCCAGATTATCCTATTAAGGCTATTCGCCTTAATAATGCTGGAGAATGTACATCCCAAGATTTTGATGATTATTGCTTATCGATTGGGATAAGAATTGAACATGTTGTTGCTCATGTTCATACTCAAAATGGCCTGGCAGAGTCATTTATTAAGCGCCTACAATTGATTAAAAGACCACTACTTATGAAAACGAAATTGCCTACTACCGTATGGTTCATGCTATCTTACATGCATCAACACTCATTCGTCTTAGACCAACAAATTATAATAAATACTCCCCGTCACAATTGGTATTTGGTCATGAACCAAATATTGCTCATCTGCGAATTTTTGGATGCGTTGTATATGTGCCTAACACCACCTCAGCGCACTAAAATGGGTCCTCAAAGAAGGTTAAGCATATATGTTGGGTTTGATTCACCCTCCATAATTCGCTACATTGAGCCATTAACAGGAGATTTGTTCACTGTAAGATTTGCAGATTGTCGATTTGATGAAACAACTTTTCCGCAATTAGGGGGAGAGAAAAAAGAACTTAAAAGTGAAATTGCATGAAAGTTTCATCATTATCTCATTTTGATCCACGTTTCCCTATATGTGAACAGGAGGTCCAGAAGACCATCCATTTGTAAAACATAGCAAATCAAATGCTAGACGCAGTTACTGATTTGAAAAGGATAACAAAGTCACATATTCCTGTAGTGAATGTGCCTATCCGGATTGACATCCCAAAAGGACCATCTACAAGTGTCATGGCTTCTGAATCCCAAACACGCCTGAAGCGTGGGAGACCATTGGGTTCAAAAGACAAAAATCCTAGAAAAAGAACCGCAAAAAATGATAAAAATGACACTATAAAAGAGTCTCATGAAGAAATTTAAGGCCTGATTAATCCTGATATTCCTGAAGAGATCAGTGAACCTCAGACTCAAGTGAATGAAAAACTTTCAATAAGTTCTACGAGTGATGAGATAAGTTTAGATCGATCAAAAATTATAGTGGATAATATTTTCGCATATAATGTTGCACTTACTCTTATGCAAGACAGTGAGGATCTTGAGCCTAAATCTGTCGAAGAATATCGACAAAAATGTGATTGGCCAAAATGGCAAGAGGCAATTCAATCAGAATTAGACTCACTTGCTAAACGTAAGATTTTTGGACTTGTAGTCCAAACCCCAAATGGTGTAAAATTGGTTGGCTATAAATGGCTTTTTGTGCGAAAAAGAAATTAGAGAAATGAAATTGTAAGATACAAGGCACGCCTTATTGCACAAGGATTCTCTCAAAGACCTGGTATCGACTATGATAATGAAATTTATATGAAAATTCCGAAAGGACTTAAAATGCCCGAAGCATATAGTTCAAAATCTCGGGAAATGTGCTCAATCAAATTACAAAAGTCATTATACGGCTTAAAACAATCAGGGCGCATGTGGTATAATCGCCTCAGTGAGTACTTGATAAAAGAAGATTATATAAACGATGCAATTTGTCCTTGTATTTTTATTAAGAAAACAATATCAGGGTTTGTTATTCTTGTTGTTTATGTTGATGACATAAACCTCATTGGAAACCCATAAGAGGTTCAAAAAGCAATTGAATATCTAAAGAAAAAAATTGAGATGAAAGACCTTGGAAAGATAAAACTTTGTCTTGGTCTACAAATTGAACATTTAGTAGACAGGGTCTTCATCCATCAATCTGCATATACTGAGAAAATTTTGAAACAATTTTACATGGACAAAGCACATCCATTAAGTACTCCAATGGTTGTTCGGTCACTTAAAGTGAGTAAAGATTCGTTCCAACCTCAAGAAGAGAATGAGGAACCTCTTGGTCCTGAAGTACCTTATCTTAGTGCAATTGGTGCACTTATGTATCTTGCTAATGCTACAAGACATGACATAGCATTTTCTGTTAATTTGTTAGCAAGATATAGTTCTTCCCCTACATGAAAATATTGGAATGGAATTAAACATATATTGCGATATCTAAAGGGGACTAGTGATTTGGGTTTATTTTATACTAACAAATATAGTGTAGATCTTGTTGGTCATGCAGATGCAGATTATTTATCTGACCCACATAAAGCTCGATCTCAAACAGGCTATTTATTTACATACGGAGGTACTGTTATATCATGGCGATCTACAAAGCAGTCTATTGTCGCTACTTCTTCAAATCATGCTGAGATAATAGATATTCACGAAGCAAGTAGAGAATGTGTATGGTTGAGATCAGTGATACATTTCATCAAAGAAAGATGTGGTTTGAAGTGTGATGTCAAGGCACCTACAATGCTCTTTGAAGACAATGTTGCTTGCATAGCTCAACTTAGAGGAGGCTTCATATAAGGAGATAGAACGAAACACATTTCACCAAAATTATTTTTCACACATGATCTACAAAAGAACGGTGATATTGATGTACAAAAAATTCGTTCAAAGTGATAATCCAGCAGATTTATTCACCAAATATTTACCAGCCTCAACTCTTGAGAAGATGGTGCAAAAGATTGGAATGCGAAGACTTAAGCATCTGAATCATGGTCTTTATCAGGGGGAGTAAAATACATGTTGCACTCTTTTTCCTTAGTCTAGGTTTTGTCCCACTGAATTTTCCTAGAAAGGTTTTTAATGAGGTAGCAAGCAATGCGTATTATGAATGTCTATATATCTTTGTTCCTTCAACTTTTATTTTTACATGGACATCTAAGGGGGAGTGTTGTAAAACTAAATGGATGCCATGTGGGGCACCCATTTAAGAGGTGTCATCACTTGGCCAAATGGATAACTTCTTAATGGCCAAGTGTTGGTTTGTATATTTCTCATTGGCTATAAATAACCATTACTTTCATTCACAAAGGTAGAGATATAAGAAAAGTTTGGAATATATTATGCTCTCCCTTTGTTTGTTCTTCTTATTAATTTAGTTTATTAATATTAGTTTGTTAGCTAGTTATTTTATAACAGATTTGAATTATTCAAATTATTGACATCCGACTTGGTGCTAAAATTAAGAATTCTAGACGATGAGAATTGTGAAACAAAAAAAATGTATGAAGCTATTTTTTTTACTTCTTAAACAGATTTGAACTATTAAAAATATACAAAAAATATATATTTTTTAACATTATAATTAAGTGGTTGAATTATGTTAACCTTGAATATCTTCTCAAATATTATATATTAGTTTTTTGTAAATGATAGAGATGCTACGAAATGGCTTAAACACCACTATTATAAGAAGTTGAAATAAAAATATATATGATTCTTATGGTATAAATACATATCACTTATAAATGTTTGATTTTAAGACACTAATTAGAATTTTAGCTTCTATTTGTATATACATTTTTATTGATTATAGTACTTATTAGGATCTAATTTTTAAGAGTAAAATGCTATAAAGAGAGAGTTACATAGACATAACGCTTACTCAAACACTACACAAAATCAAGCATCATAAGAGTCAAGAGACAGGCAAATGTAATAACAATTTTTTGGCACGTCAAGATCACAAGAATCTCAAGGGTTCTAAATAGTGTAAAAACAGGAAAACAATTTCAGTTTTAGTATGCAAGAAAATTATGAAACTCAAAATTTTCATAAAATCGAGGATCATATCAATCTATTTTAGTCATTTTGTTGAATTAGGTGTAATATATCATGATAAAGCGTCTCTATGTAAAACTTCTCACAAATAGTTTCATGCGGATTTATTCAAGTTTCTCGACTCTTACGCTTACTAGTTTGTCACTATACATAATCATATGTGCTTTTGAATTTCTGATTTCGTTGAACATTTTGAATTTCAAAAGTGTGTATCCTTCGAGCAATTTGACAACAGAATGTATGCACGAATCTTTAAAACTTAATTATTTTATCTCCTTATTACCTTCAACATAATGTATTCAACTTCTCCAATTGCTCGGTCATAATTTGTATTAATATTATCTTTTTATATAGATCTTGATTTATTATGATAATGGATGAATTGAAGATATCCCAGCATAAAAATTATATCTTCTTGAAGTAGGAATATAGAATATGTTAGTGGTGGATGGTTGTTTATTATGAGTATGTGAGATAGTCTAGGAATATAAGACATTTGATGTAGATACGTAGGTATGGTTTGTGGTGGATACATATATAATATAGATGCTGGTTGTTTTGAAAAGAGTATCAAGTATAATTTGATATACTTTGAGAATATGAAATAAGATGAGATGAGAGAGGACGGTTTGTGAGTGTGGCTTGGAATTTTGGTAATGGTGTGCCATCGATTGTAACGACTTAATCCGGTCATTGTAAGTAGGTCCATAGGGAAAAAATTTGGATCAGAAAATTTTTTCAACAATAATTTTAATTTTTTTGGCTAGGCCAACAGTAGATGGAATCTGGACTAGGTGAGGTATAGGGTCACCCAAGAAAAAGTGGGGTCTTGTTTTGAGATTTGATTGATGTATACTTGTAGCCAAGATATTAAAAACTCCATAAGGCCTTTCAAAATCCAAAATTGAACTTGACGTGAAAGGTTTGAGTCGAAACGTCAAGGGAAAGAGTTCTATTGTAAAAAGGACCTATTTTGGATGTTGAGCTGCTAAACTTGCGTCCATCTCGCTATAGCGAACGGCCTCACATTATAGCAACTGTCAAATCACTAGCGAGGTAAGTTATCATTATAACGGGGTCACTATAGTGAGAGAATCGTGATTTTATGGAGAAAACTATCCAAAATTCTTATTTTATGAAATTGTGTTCTTGAAAACAGAGAGGGGCGATTTTGGGCAGCTTGCATTAGTTTTCCCACAAAATTCATTGGTAAAGGTAAGATTATCTATAGATGAATAAGATATTATGAGATAATTGACTATTAAATTACTAGAAATAATTGTGACAAAAGCTAAAACACAAATAATTGCAAAAAAAAGGTCCATTAATGTCAGTACACATATATTCCATTTTGTTCAACACATTATATTTTGGAGAACCGATGAATTACACATTTCATCATCTATCTAGATATTTTAAACAATTGAAATTCATGACATATTTTTTTTTATAATATTACAAGAACCATTGAAATTTATTGCGATAGCTTAGCTACGAATTTGTAATTGTTCTTTACAGATTACCAATAATATTATTAGTTATCAAAATAATATATTTTATCTTAAATATTGAGGAAGTTAAGTATCATAATCTAAAAGTTCGATGGCATATTTGGACAAATGGTCGGATGCATGCACCATATCATAGGTTGATGATGAGACTTGAGAGGAAAGGAGACAAGGTACTCAGTTGGTTTGTTTTCAACACCTAAAGTTGGATACATAATATATATTTTTAAATATGGATGAATTTTTTGAACTCTACAAATGATTTTAGAATTTTTGTTTTTTTAAAAAAAGAAATTAATGTTGTAGCCGAAATTTGAGATGATTTCGTGAAGAATTGAATAAGTTTGAAATTTGGAAATTGTTAATGTTCTTTATGTGTTCTTGGTGTTCTTAAGGATGTAGAAGCAAAAAATGTACATTTGATCCAAAAACACCAAAAAGAAAGTGTTAAACCATGTTTGGTGTGTAAAAATTGGTTTTGCAAAACCGGAGTTAAAAAAATGACATGGATGAGCCTTTTCTTTAACAGCAATGACATAAATGAGCCAAACTTTTAACGAATGGCATAAATAAGCCTTTTCTAAAAATTCGATGGCATATTTGAGCCTTTTCCCTAAAAAATATATAAACTTAAATAAATTAATTTGATTCAATTTTCAATTTTTAACCTAATCATGAACACCCCAACCCGTATGCTAAATATCAATTTAGATCAATTTTAAACCAAATTATAAACATTCCTTGTGCACCAAATAGTACTCCCTCTGGTTCAAATTAGGTGAATTGTCTTAAAAGTACAATATTTGGACTATCATATAGTTAGTAAGTTAAACTGAATAATTTATTTACAAAATTAAGTTAAAACTTTAAATTACATTTTTAATAATATGAATCCAACCCCACCTCTCTCGTTCATCCCAAAGATGTTGTACCAGGATCCAGAATCTGGAAAGGGAGTAATGATTGGAAGCCAGTAGAATGGGCCAAAAGCTCCCAACCCATTACTTCCTTTCCAATTTCTGCATATTTTCTTTGCTTTTTCCGTTTAAGCAACTCATCACCTTGTTATAAAACAAGGAAAATTAAAAAAATCAGATGCAATTATGAAAGATACTTAAGAAAAATAATAGTTTGAATTATAGAAGGAGCCATCAGAAACCAAAGTTCATCCCCAGAAGCTTTAGGCTATGGTACGGTCCGCATCATGGTTTGATCTGAAAAGATCCCATCACGCGGCTCCTCCTACCAATCATTTTCAATGAAAAAAAAAAGGAAATCCTTTGAAATTTAAATAAATAACTAATACTTAATGAATGAATAAAATTGAAAAGCATGTACAAGAGCTCAGAAGCAAAATGGGTATGAGAAATTTGTCATCAATCAAAAAATTAATTTTGTAAGAGTGGTGCATGACTTTCTTCAGATCTCATCACAGCTCTTCAAATATAAGAATTTCTAAACCAGAAAAAAATATAATGTGGTAGGAGGAAGATAAAAGGGTAAATGGAGAGGCTGAGATATGAGTTTTGTTATTTGCTGCTGCAATTTATAAGGATAGAAAAAAAGGGTTGAAACCCTAATTTGAGAGATTACCATCTTGTTCATCTCAATTCACATTATTACAGTCTTCGAAAAATAAAAACTTCATTTTGACACCACTTGTTTTACTTCATTACACTTTACTCCACCTACTTCTAACTAAACCAATTTTCCCCCACTTTATATGGAATTTATGAACATGTTTATTTGACGATATTTTTGGTAAGATTATATTTAAAATTTGAATGTACTTTTTAAAAATATGATTTACACCGGTGTTTTTAAAAATGTTTTTGGGGCGAGTCCCCAGGGTGAGTCTCGGGCAGAGCGTATCAAAAATGTTTTGGGGCATAAATTAAAGACGTATATCCATAAGGCGTAAGCCCCAAGCATAAAAACGTAAGTTCTGGGCTTAAAAATGTACGACCGGTCGTTTTTAATTTCTTTTTAAAAAAAACTTTGGTCAAGTGACATGGATTATGCAAGTTTTAGGTGTAATGGGCTTAACATGAAAGCAAAATTCCATATTCCAAAATATTTTAGGTTATAAGATCCAAAAAAACTCTTCCTATATTTTGATAAGTACCAGTGTTTTCAAAAATGTTTTTGGGGCGAGTCCTAGGGTGAGTCTCGGGGCAGGGCGTTTCAAAAACGCTCCGGGGCGTAAATTGAAGACGTAGATTCATAAGGTGTAAGTTCTAAAATTTGAGGCGTAAGCCCTGAGCATAAAAGCGTAAATCTTGGGCGTAAAAATATAAGTTCTGGACGTAAAAACGTACGCCTGGAATTTTTTAATTTATGTTTTTGAACCTTTTTTGCTTTAAATCATATTTTTTTATTATTGGTGTAATGATTTTTAATACTTATCTCAAATAAAAATCATAAATCATTGAAAGGTTTACTTTTGCTTATTTTATTAGTAATAAAACTATAAAATTAAATATACATGAAACTACGCCCCGTAGATCCATGAGACTTACGCCTCGCCCTGTACTATATAAAACACCTCGTCTCACGCCCCTGCCTTTTAAAACACTGATTTACACCCTCGAATTTTTAAAAACTAACAAATCACTCAACTTGATTATCTATTCTAAAATAATAATACCTTAAAATAGATAATCACATATCAGATAGATTGGTAGGAGGTATTAAAAAATCTAATACATGGTATAGTCATGATATTATTTAATCTTTTGCTTGATAGAATTTTTAGCTTAAGTATAAGTAACACATATCAAACCATTATATTAGCAATATAATACATGGGTAATGAGTTATTAACACATGAATAAGTATGGGCAAAGATAAAATTGTCCTTAATACACCAAATCAAACCGTAGATAATAAATAGTCACAATATTAATAATACACTTTATTCAATATTATTTTTATACGCTCTATCAAACAACCCATATATAATGTTAGAGATTAGCTCATGGAAAGATCACATATATGAGGTACATACTATTATAAATATTTTATACTTTTTTTATTTGAATTTGTTGAAGTTATAATAGAAGATGGTTATATATTTTTTTGCAAATAATACATGGTTGTTTGAATATATTTCCTAAGAAACATGAAATGTGATTCAAACATGATAAAATTTAAATGTGGTCATCTTTATAAAAATGAAGAATTTAGGGTCAAATTTGAATAACAAAAAAATATAGTTAGAATGGAAAAAAAGTGAAAGTGAAAGAAAGGTTTTGGATGTTTTTCAGAAGTTGTATGTGAAATTTTTATGGTTAAACGATGATTTTTAAATAAAGTGATTTTTTTTAGAAAACTGAAAAATTTTTGATAGCCAAACGGGTGTGAGTGTGTTTGGATAACTCATTTTTTAAATCAAAATTGTTTTTAAGCATTTTCGTACTATATAAATAAAATAAAAAATATTTTTAAACACTTGTTTTAAATAAAAAATATAAAAATAAATCAAAAAACATAATTAGAGTTTGTAATTTATTGTTGTAAGCCCATCTTATACAACATATTTTTAGAATGTCTAAAAAGAAAATGTCATTCTTTTATAATTATATGAATTCTTACATTTAATTGTTATTCCGATCAATAATAATTTTTATTGTACATTACTAAGGCTAAAATTTATTTGTTAGTTCAACCAGATATTAAGAATGAGATCACTTACAACGTAATTAATCTAAGAGTTGTTAATCCTTTATATGTGAGTGTAAAGGAAATAACAAGAGAAATAACCAAATTGAAGTAATTAAGAAAATGAGAGAAGAAAAAAATAATTATTATATTTTCGATCGGTGAACACCGAATATAATCAATAAAACAATAACTTGGAGACAATTCAGTAGAGAATAAATCGAAAATAATAATAACTTGAACAATTTCAATAGAGATAAAACAGATAATAACAATAACTTGAACTGTTTCAATAGAGAATAAATCGATAATAACGAAATTTTGAACAATTTCAATAGAGAACAAATCTAATGTGTTTCAAAATTCATACAACTAGTGGTAATTATTTTCGTGATTCTCGTTTTAATCATCATCCACCAACAATAAGTACCAAGTAACTCTGTGAGTCTAAAGACCCATCTAGACATACATTCTCTTCTCTTTTTTTGTCAAAAACTATTTGGTTGTGCATCAGTTTGAGGTTAGAAAGAAAAAAATCCTCCAAAAATTTTAATGTTTTTTCAATTTTTTTTTTTTTTTTTTTTAAATATCTCTAAATTCATGTTCAACTGTCCGTTAGTTTTACTCTATTGAGAAACTGAAAACTTAATTTCAGGTCAAATTCAAAGTTCAGAAACCACACCAGAGATGTTAATTGCACTAAGCAAGTGTATTGGGATGAGTTTGGCTTAGAAGGCACTGACAGCGAGAATCAATCCCGATCTGACTTCCCTTATAATATACCACTTGCTGCACCAACTCAGTCACCCTTACAGTTAACAACAGTTTAAAGTTGTCATGGTACACCTATACAAAAGAAGGTTAATAAAGTGGCAGTGGCTGAATGAGTTGATGGAGCCAGACTTTGCTCATCCCCACAGGGGAGATGAACATGGAAACCAGTTAGCACGACTTCACTATTGTGAATTTTATACAGTTTTATCAGCTAAACTCGCACAGTTTACCCAGAAAAACTGCCGGACAAAGTGAAATGTTGTTTTCATTCACCAGCAATACATTATTTGTTTGCTGGCAGAAAGAAAGCATCATGGCTTTAGAGCTCAATCTAGACACGAAGGAACAATTTCACCGACTCTCCTTATATGTACATCAACATATATAGACAACTTGAAAGAGATTCAAGAATTGCTTGCATTATATTGCTCAAGAATTTTACTGAAATTGCTTCCTCCATGTTGACACTCTTTTGGTACAAAGGAAAAGAATTTAATGTTGATATTTTATATGTGAGTTGTGGTTCCACACAAAAGAGAAGTTATCATTACACTCATAAAACTATATGAGTCTTTTCTTCCTAAAGAAGCGCTTCAAATACCATATTTGCGTAGCTGCAGCCAATATGCAGATACTAAGGGAAATTCCACTGTACCACGCCACAGCTGCATTCGTTCTCTCACTCACTTCTCTCATTTCTTCTTCCCTGCACGTTTAATCCACAAGAAACACGTTAATTTTGAGGTTTTATCTATAATTTTTAAAACTTACAAACATTTGTTGGATAATATATGCATATGTCATGTTTTAAACATTCGTGATTATTTAGTATGGTGAGCAGCAAACTAATAAAATCTGGGGTAGCTAAGAAGCAAAATTTAGCAAATTCAAGCCTGAAAATTACCTGTTTTTCATATAGATTAATTTTTCACGGATGGCTTGCACCCATGCCTGGAATTTCATCAGCACAAGTTCAATGTCCTGCAAGTAAAGGTAAGAGTAGAAGAATACAAGTTAAAAATTAAAGGAAGGAAGAATACAAGAGCTCCCAATTCTCCTCTCCCCATGCTGAAGTATATATAGTTATATAATTATGAACTTACTTGTATCTTTTCTTTTCGAGCAATTGAGTCCCAATCCTTGGCAGCAATCCCAATTTTCCAGTCAAGACCAATTTGTACAACTTTACCATCAGGAGCTTGGCTATTCATGAAAAAGCACGCCATATAGTTTCCAGGCTCAGTGGTTGTAAAAGCAAATTCACCATTTGTGACATTTTCTTCATGGTGGAGAATGACTCCAAATGGTGATGTAACCTGAAATGAATTAAGAATATTCACATAATGTCTATGTAATTTGATAAGAAATATGCGTTTACAACACCTATACATTGTCTATAAAAACTTGGCATTTGCAATTGACACATACTTGCACCATGAACTGAATAATCAATTATTCAATGTTGCTCAGACTCTCCAGAAATTTGCCTCACCAGTATCAGATCCTTAACAATGCACTACTTCTTGAGAATCTAATACACACACTAGCGATATTTTTTGAGAGTCCGGGCAACTACATACCTATACCCTATAAGCTCTATATTTCCTTCATCTATCATACCAAATTTTTAAATAAAAGTTGTAGTAGAAACAAAAACAAGGTTCATATGCAAAAGTAATCCCATGATTTAATCACCAAATTCCAATTACTAACTGAGATGATGTGTTTAATTACCTTAAGGGAGATCAAATCGTGAAGAAAATTATAATGATTGTGCTCATTGACACCAACAATAGCATACTCAACCAAAACGACGACGTTATTACGGATTTCTTCATACACACATTTAGCCCCTGTACTCGGCATTTCTAGCCATATCGCTTCCGCCATCGTCATCGCCATAGTCACCACCAAAAGTAATTTTAATACCTTCACCAACTTCATTCTCCTTCCTTTTTATTTTTTCAGAAGCTATTTTTCGCGCCTCTAATAAAAAAAAAAAGAGAGAGAAGCTCTGAAACGTATAGGCGTAGAGTGTATGGTAAGCAACCCGGGATTTTCATAATTTTCCAAAAGTGCACTTTTGGTCAAACTGAGAGAGATATTCTTTTACAAAGGAAAATTAAATTCAATGCTTGGACAAAAATATTACTCTCTTTAATTTTTAGGAGAATTAATTTTATCTCAATAAGTTGCTCAGTTTTATTTTGTAACACAAAAACCACTTAATAAATGTTGGGGGTAATTTGAGAAACTTTCCCTCACACTTTACCTTATGAGTAACACTTATTTTCTTTGTGATTTATAGATATTACACCCACCTTCTTTATTTTCAATTTTTTATAACCAAAATTGTTTAAATGGTAATCTTTCCAAAAAAAAAATAATCCAAAAATATCATTTTGTGACATTAATGTAATTATTTAATATTTCTATGTGACCAGTACCTGAGCAATATTTTATTGGGTTTAGCTTATCTTCATTTCTCTTTTTTCTATTTTCTCCGAGTTCATGTTTAGAAGTATGAAATTTGGCTTGTTTAAATATTTATGATGCAGATCTTTAAGTAATCAAATACCTTGATTATATATATATACATTTAATTCTATCTGATTTTAAGTAGCACTAGATTTTCGTCCCAAGATACAGTATTTAAATATCACTAAATTCATGTTCAAATGTCTGCAAGTTAATTTTACTCAATTGAGAAACTGAAAACTTAAATTTCATTTCAAATTCAAAATTCACAAACCACACAAGAGATGTTAATTGCACTGGTATGATGAGTTTGGATTAGAAGGCATTGATAGAGAGAATCAATCTCGGCCTGACCTCTCTTATGAGATACCACCTGTTGCACCAACTCAGTCACTGTTACGGGTAACAACAATTTAAAGTTGTCATGGTACACCTATACAAAAGAAGGTTAATAAGGTGGCAGTGGCTGAATGAGTTGAGGGAGCCAGACTTTGCTCATTCCCACAGGGAAGATGAACGTTGGAAACCTGTTAGCACGACTTCACTATTGTGAATTTATACATTTTTATTGGCTAAACAGCCACAGTTTACCCAGAAATTTAAAACTGTTTGGACAAAGTGAAATGTTGTATTCATTCACCAGCAATACACTATTTGTTTGATGGCAGAAAGAAAGCGTCATGGCTTTAGAGCTCAATCTAGACACGAACGAGCAATTTGACTGACTCATCGACATATATAGATAACTTGAAAGACATTCAAGAATTGCTTGCATTATATTGCACAAGAAACTTACTGAAATTGCCTCCTCCATGTTGACACTCTTTTGGTACAAAGGAAAAGAATTTAACGTTGATATTTTATATGCGAGTTGTGGTTCCACACAAAAGGGTAGTTACCATTACATTCATAAAACTATATGAGTCTTTTCTTCCTAAAGAAGCGCTTCAAATACCATATTTGCGTAGCTGCAGCCAATATGCAGAGACTAAGGGACATTCCACTGAACCACGCCACAGCTGCATTCGTTCTCTCACTCACTTCTCTCATTTCTTCTTCCCTGCAAGTTTAACCATGAGAAACGTTAGTTTTGAGGTTGTATCTATAATTTTTTAGAACTTACAGACATTTGTAGGATAATATATATGTATTGATAATAAATAAACAAACAAATTAAATCAAGTTTTGAACATTTGTGATTATTTAGTAATTCTGAAACAGAGGCAATAACAACATGACATTTTCTGTGAAGTACTCCAAATCCATATGTCATTGCTAGCTATACATACCATGACAAGTAACAATGGACCTCTCTATTGCTCCGTAAATGTTATTTATATGAGCTCTTACATTAAAGAAAAACCTATTTCACATGAGTTGTGTAAACATAACAAAAGGAGTTTAACATATGGTATCAATACATAAACTTTTTAAAGTACATTTTCACAATCATTTTATCACCACCTAATCTATCGCTTGGAGCTTTCTACCATTGACTCATCTCATTGATCGGTTCTGGGCTTCTCTCTCTCAATTCAACCATCAAGCCGTTATCTCTACTCCAGGATCAATCCTTAAATCTCAAGTCTCTCTCTAATTCAGGCCGACTTTTTAGTCTATCAAGTCCACCTTCTCAATTCTATGCCCGGTACTTAGCCTATTGAGCCTATGGTTCTGCTCCGAACTTATTCCTCATCCTCCATAGTTACTTCAGTCTTCTCAAAGAAAAACACATCCACATGTAGAACTTAGAACTGTGTTAAACGTGTCGGAGACTTTAAAAGATAAACAAATTTATCATTTTTTGGGCTATGGGCTACCCATAGCCTTAAAGTTTTTCGGTTAGATGTTCAAATTCTTTTACACTTTTGGCCACTCAAAACAAACCATGAAGTGCGTGGAGATGGTGATATTAGAAAGAGCAGCAAACATATAAAATCTGGGGTAGCAAAGAATCAAAATTTAGCAAATTCAAGCATGAAAATTACCTCTTTTCCAGATAGATTAATTTTTCATGGATGGCTTGCACCCATGCCTCGAATTTCATCAGCACAAGTTCAATGTCCTGCAAGGAAAAGTAAAAGTAGAAGAACACAAGTTAAAAACTAAAAAAAAAAGGAAGAATACAGGAGCTCACAATTCTCCTCCCACACACTAGAGTATAGTTATATAATTTTGATACTTGTATCTTTTCTTTTCGAGCAATTGAATCCCAATCCTTCGCAGCAATCCCAGTTTTCCAGTCAAGACCAATATGTATACCTTTACCATCAGGAGCTTGGCTATTCATGAAAAAGCACGCCATATAGTTTCCAGGCTCAGTGGTTGTAAAACCAAATTGACCATGAGTGACATTTTCTTCATGGTGGAGCTTGTCAGCAAATGGTGATATAACCTGAAAAGAATTAAGAATGTTCACATAATGTCTATGTAAGTTGTAACTGTACCACGAGTCGAATCAGTGTAAAATATGAAATTATTTTTTTCACAGCTAATCTGAATTCAAGATCAATTAATAAACTAGCTTAAGAGTAACTCATGCTATGCAATTTGATGAGAAAATGCTACATATGCGTTTACAACACCTATACTTTTTTTGTTTGTTTCAAAGGTCATTGATGTCCTTGATACTGAATACTCTTTTATTTCATCACAAAAAACTATTACAAAAGTTGGATATTGATTAGAACGCATATACATCATTTAAAACCTTGACATTGGCAGATACATTTGCAATTACCACATACTTGAGCTGTGAATTGAATAAACAATTATTCAATGTTGCTCTCCGGCTCTCCAAAAAATGCTGCCACACCCATATCGAATCGTTACAAAATGCACTACTTCCAGAGAATCTAATACACAGTAACAATATTTTTTAAGAGTCCAGGCAACTACATACCTATAGCCTATAGGTTCTGTATTTTCTTCATCTATCATACCAATTTTTTTTAATAAAAGTTGTTATAGAACAAAAACAAGGTTCATATGCAATACTAATCCCAGAATTTAATTACCTTAAGGGAGATATCGGGAATAAAATTAGGTTGATCGGGCTCATTGTCAACAATGACAGAGTAATTAACCAAAACGACGACGTTATTACGGATTTCTTCATACACACATTTATCCCCTGAACTCGGCATTTCTAGCCATATCGCTTCCACCGCCGTCAACGCCATAGTCGCCACCACAAGTAATTTTAATACCTTCATTCTCCTTCTTTTTTATCCAGAAATCGAAGAAGCTATTTTTCACGCCCCTAAGAAAAAAAAAAAGAGAGAAGAGAAGCTCTGAAATGTATAGGCTGTGTATGGTAAGGAAGCGGGATTTTCATAATTTTACAGAGAGCATTTTTGGTCAAAGTAGGTGAGAGAGATATTCTTTTACCAAGGAGACTTAAATGAACAACTAAAAATGGACATATAGATAAATGAAGAAATATGCTCAATTTTATTTTGTAACACAAAAATCACTTTATAAATATTAGAGGGAACTTGTAACACAAAAAATCTTCATCACTACTCTTACCTTTATTTATTTATTTTCTCTCCTATTTCGGGTTAGCTAAAAGTAGGTATAATGAGACAGGATTCAAGATTTTAAGTTTAAGGATAGCTATAATGATTCCACGTTAATTGGTACATAAAAATAATTTGATTTACAGTCACGTAATTTATGTATATTTAAGGGAGTTGTTAATAAAAAGGTCATTTCACTACTGCAAAGGCTGCCGATTCCCTCAAGCTCATAGTCTTCTGATTATAATTTGGTCATGTCCGGGTCTTATGCATTTGTCTCTTTTTATGATATAGTAATATCAGAAAATATAATGTCAAATTTTCTGATTCTAATTTCTGGCAATGTCCAGTCTTTGCGACTGAAAAATCATTTTAATTTACCAAATAAAGAAGAAAACTTAATTGGTTATAAATCTCTTAATACAAGTAATAGTATCTGAGAATGATAAAATTATTAGTTTGCCTTGTACGTGACAGAGTGAAAGTTGGATCAAAGCACCACATGTGCTAGGGAGAGAGGTGATTTACAATAAATTAGACAATCCGCATAAATTTTGCCAATTCATGATAAATTTTAATACTAATACATTGAGCTTAAATAATATAGGAGAGGGTAGTGTAATATCTGAAACCACAACAAAAATTACTGTTAGAAAGCTAAATTTGAGGGGAGATTACAATTCAACTATTGTCATTTCTCCAACTAATTCAATCATACGGCTTAAAGATATTGTTGACATAGAAAACTCAAGCGATTTCTGCCATTACTGCTTACTTAGATTCTCCAACTCCGGTCAATCTCGGAATTACAGAAACTGTTCTGTAATTCCGATACTCTTTTGGTACAAAGGGAAAATATTTGTGTTGATATTTTATGATTTTACCTGTATGTAACCTACGGCCACAAGAAGAAAAACTATATGAGCGTTTTCTTCCTAAAGTAGCGCTTCAAATACCATATTTGCACTGCTGCAGCCATTATGCAGATACTAAGGGACATCATACTGAACCATGCCACTGCTCCATTCGTTCTCTCACTCACTCCTCTCATTTCTTCTTCCCTGCACGTTTAATCCACGAGAGACACATTAGTTATCGATAATATGTATGTTTGGTAATAAACAAATCAATATAAGTTCAGACATTTTGTGTACGACTTTTGAAACAGATGAAATCAACAACGTGACATTCTCTTTTAAGTACTCCAAATCCAATCCATAAGCAATTGCTATAGCATGGATCCTCTACTACTTTTCAAAGTTACGCCATCACCTTTGGGAGACTATAGTAACCCCTGCTTATTCAAACCGTAAATTACCTCTTTTTCAGGTACAGTAAGTTTTCATGGACGGCTTGCGCCAACCCTTTCAATTTCATCAACTCAAGTTCAACGCCCTACAAGGAAAAAGAGGAGCAAACAATACAAGTTCAAAAAAATTAAAGTAAGGGCACTGAGATTGGCACCAGGAGGATGGTAATGTATTGTGTACATACTTCTATCTTTTCTTTCCGAGCAATTGAATCCCAATCCCTGGCATCAATTCCAATTTTCCACTGAAGAGAAATAGCTGCATTTTTATTACCGGGGACGTGGCTATTCATCCGAAAGCACGCCAAATAGTTTCCATGCTCAGACGTTGTAAAAGCAAATCGACCATAAGTGGCGTTTTCTTCATGGTGGAGGCTGTTTCCAAATGGTGATGTAACCTGAAAAAAATGTTTAGATCATATTGCCATTGCTAATCTGAACTGAAGATCAATACAATTAAGAATTTTAATAAGAGTAATCATGTCTATATCTTTAATCGATTACGCAATTTGATGAGAATTAAAATGATCCAAATGTTGTTACAACACCTAAACACGGTATAAAAACTTCTTGATATTTGCAGATACATTTCGACATAGTTGCACCATGAATTGCTCTCATAATCAATTATTCTCTCGCACTAGCTCCATAGTTCGAACTCTTAAAACAACAACAATAGCATACTCAGTGTAGTCTCACAAATGGGATCTGGAGAGGATGCACACAATATTACCCATACCTTGAGAAGATAGAGAGATTTTTTTTGATAGACCCTCGGCTGGCTCAAGTAAAGCATATCAATAAATGAGTATATAGATTGAACCCTTGCATTCGTGAATTGAACTCTCCAATTCCACCCTTTGGTAAGTTAAATTCTTTTTATCCCAATATTTCGGTAACCAAACCTATCATTAGATTCTGAATTTCACCACAGAGCATAAATTATACATAAAAATTTCCGAAAATTGCCACAAATCGTAGATATGAACCCATCACTTCTAAGAACCTTCAATGTTGAACCCATAAAACTTAATCAAGGTTCATATAGAAAATTAATCCCCAAATCTATACATGGATTTAATTAATTACCCGAACAGAGATAGTTGGAATAAAATTAGCTTGAACGTGCTCCTCATCAGCATGGATGACAATATATTCACCCAAAACAACAACATTATTACGGATATCCTCATATACACACTTAGTCTCTGAATTCGGCAATTCTAGCCATATTGCTTCCACCGCCATCATCATCACCATAGCCACCACCACAACTACTTTTAATACCTCCATCAACTTCATTCTCCTCCCCTGTTCTCTCAGCAATCACAATTCACACGCACAAAAAGAAAGAAATCTCATACCTTTATAAAGATTAAAGCATACAGTGTATCTGTAAGTAAACTGGGATTTGCAGAATCGGACAGTTTTGGTAAGAATAGAATTTTTGTTAGTTTCAATATAGTAGGTAGGTGAGAATAATTGTATTGTGTCATATTTGACACGCGATTTACGTGAGTTAATTGAGCTTGGCGCTATGTAATCAAAATGTACTAGTATATTTATGGGGTAATGATTTTAAAAATTCACTATTAATCATTATAGACTTTTTCAACATAAGTGTATTAGCAAAAATAGTACATAGATTAGTTAGCAATATTTTATTTGAAACGTTTTTTTTATGTTATGTATAATTAATAAAACGGAAAAGGGTCAAAAATACCCCTGAACTATTGGAAATGGATCACATATACCCTCCGTTTGATTTTGGGGTAAAAAATACCCTTATCGTTAGTGTATTGGCTCACTTTTACCCCCTCAAAACTAACAGATGCCATGTCACCTAAAAAATCACACAAAACAATATTTTTTTGCTGACTTGGAAATTCAAATGGACAAAAAAAATCCTTCCATTGCCATTCCCCTAACCGAAGAAACTGAAAAGTGATCAAAGTTTGTATTTTTTTTAATAAAGAATTGTGAAATAAAAATTTCATATCAAAATGTTGTGTTAATTTCGCTGTAATTTTGTCATTTTAGGACTTTTATTGAGCCAAGGGTGTATTACACCCAACCCACTTGTGGATTGTTGCTGCCATGTTGGGAGTTTTGTCCATTTTTAATTTCCAAGTCAGCAAAAAAATATGATTTTATGTGATTTTTTTAAGTGACATGGCATCTGTTAGTTTTGAGGGGTAAAAGTGAGTCAATACACCAACGGTAAGGGCATTTTTGACCCCAAAATCAAACGGAGGGTATATGTGATCCATTTCCAATAGTTCAGGGGTATTTTTGATCCTTTTCTGTTAAAAATATACTCCTTTCATTTCAATTTATTTGTCAGGTGATTTGACACTACTTAATCACCCTCAAACTTTAAATTATTTCAAATGAAATTCAATTAATAAACAATTGCACCATCAAGTTAAAACTTCCAATTTTGTTGGAACTTCATTGATACAACTCCATCACCAATTCTTCTCAAATCATTAATATCAATGTTAGAGCTCCGTTTCAACTTTTCGAATACTAAAGCAAATATAGCTACACAATTTTAGCTTATGAACTATCTCACTCGGTTCAAAGGTAAATTTAATCATTTTACTTTATAAAAAAAAAACTCCTGTATCTAAAAGGTATCACGGTTAATGAATAAGAACATTGAACTAATGTGGTAAAAACATGAATATATTTTATCCTCTGAAAGGCAGATTTAAATCATTTCACAAACTTTAATTTATTTATTTTAAAACATTTTCATATTTTTTGCCCAATGTCCTTTCAAAGAACAAGTAAAACCAAACCTTAAACTTAAAAGGACTATTTGGGTAAAAGACTAAGATCTGGTCATGCAATTCCGTTAGACATGTCAACTTCCGTCTAGATCCGTCAATCGAGGACTAAAAGTGCACCAAAACTGTTAACCTAGAATAGTTTTATATCTCTATTTCATACTTAAAGGACCAAGATAAACCAATACTTAAACTTGTGGAGCTATTTGGGCAAAAAATTCGTATAGTAAGAAACAGCAAATCCAAATTTAGGCAAAGTTTTCTGAGATGCGGATTCGCCTTCTTCCATCTCTTTCTGCGGCGAAATCTAATTGTAAGTTCCATTTCCGACTGTAACTTTAACCTTTTTCCCGATGAACTTTTAACGACGAACTACAAAATGCGAATCGAAGAAATGCTTTGCTAAAATTTAGCTTCGACTTGTATTTGTGAATTTTATGAGAATGTTGTTTTTCTTTTATTTGCTTCCATGTGATAATAGTTCCTAAGCTGTGTACTACTCTGGCTTTTGAGTATTGCTTCTGTTTTCTAGAAACTTAAACTGTAGAGATTTTTTTTCATATTTGGTGAGAGCATAGACTGTTTGTGGCAAAATCGAAAGGTGTAATAATCTAATTTTGAGAATTTAAGGAGTCGTATTTACAAGAGAAAAGGAGAAAGAGAATAAGATGTACTTATACTGCCGATATCAATTTTATACCATACCAAATATAAGCATTTGAGATCAATTAATTAACTTAATGCTCGAAATCTAGGTCAGTCTATCCCAGTGGCCCTTAAGTTTTTATTGATAATAATTTACAGAGGGGTAGAGGTAGGCTGAAGAAATATTGTGGAGAGGTGATTAGACAGGACATGACGCAACTTCAACTTATTGAGGAAATGACGTTAGGTAGGAGGATATGGAGGTCGCGAATTAGGGTAGAAGGTAGTTGAAGATTGTCTTGCTTCCTTGCGGGTAGGCTTGGTGGGTAGATAGTATTAGCATTATTCTTGTAGTTTCTTGTTCTTCGATTACTGCTGCTACCTGTTGTTTCTTGTGCTTTGTTTATCACATTATTCTACTTTTTTGTCTGTTATGCAACCTCTATTATTTGCTATGTCTTATTTTCTATGCCTTGTTCTTCCTTTGTATTGTCTTTTTTTCAAATTGCCTTGTTATGTGTTACTTGAGTTGTAGGTCTTTCGGAAACAATCTCTCTATCTCCATGAGGTAGGGGATAAGGTCTGCATACACTTTACCCTTCCCAGACCCCAATTGTGGGAATACACTGGGTATGTTGTTGTTGTAATATCTCCAATAATATTTTTTTTGGGTGTTATTTGCAGAGAGTGGACTTGTAGAGAAGATCTCCACAAAGACAAAATGGGTTATACTAAGGAGCAATTGCTTGCCCGTTTACAGGTTCCATCTGCATCTACAGATCTCTAGTTGTTTTAGTATGTATTTGGAAATGTTAATTCCAAGTCAAGAGGGTCTTATTCAAAAATAATGTTAAAGTTGTTGCAAAGTACTAATAGATTATCTTATCTTTTGTTGATAACTTGAATATGTTGTCATTCATAGCATCCTTGAGGATGGGATGTTATGCCAGCAAGAACTTTACTGTAAGTAATCAATATTTTTGTGTTCTTTATAGGAGCTTCAAATTGATTTCACCAAACATGAACACCCAGTGGTTTTGACAGTTGAAGCACAGGTAAGTAAATATGTTGAATCCCTGTTAATTGTTCTTCCATTTTGATTAACAATATACAGCTTTAAGTTCTCATTCGCTCAGGCAAAACATGTTGGGCATCTGAATGGGGCATTGAGTAAAAACTTATTCTTGAAGGTATGGCAGACTAAATGTGGAAATATTTATATGTTAGCTTAATTTAATTCATTGGTAACTCCACCTTAAATCCACCCAAGCTCTTCTGCTAAATATAATACGCACACCTTATTTCTGATGCAGGATAAGAAACACAGGTTCTATGTTGTTTCTGCAATGGCAAAAACCAATGTAGATTTGAAAGGTATCCATTCTTTAGTTTCCATTACTTTGGGACAATGTCATAAAATTTCTCTTATATGAGTGATGTGCATAGGAACAGAATACCAATGATCATATTTTGTGTATTAGTAGAGACTGCTGCTGTACTACATGCCATATCTCCATTTTATGTAAATCTGAAGTATTTTGATTTTTAACGTATGTATGCATTCTGTTGAAACTGAGCAGTTTTGTCTCAGAGGCTTGGTTTGGGAAAAGGAGGGCTAAGAATGGCTCCTGAAGAAGCACTTGGAGAAGTACTTCAGGTATGTCTTTGTGTGCTGTTTCTTCCCCCTTCCCCTGGTTTTCTGGATTTTCTTATATCTTACTGTTAGTTTTTAGGCCCTGTTTTGCGTTTTCTACAGCTGCTACATGCCATCAGAAACGAAGCACTATTAACCTATATTAAGTTGCTTTTGAAGATGGAATATTTTGCCATTTTAAAGGAGTCAACTTGAACAGAATAAAAGGAAAATGGGTCAACTAAGTTTTGAAGAAGGGAGGATAAAACTTATCTTTAACCTTATATCTTATACTCTAGACTCAAGACTTACATGATACCTCAGTCCACTTTCATACCGAGTCCCTATCACATAGGTGTGTAACTGAACATGGCATGCTAAATTTGAGGTTTTTCAGACATCCTCCTTTCCAAAGTGCTTGAAAGAGTGCAAAATGAAATGCACTGATTATCCTTTTAGGGATTTCTTTTGTTGAAATAGTATTTGCTTTTTCAACCAGAATTTTTCTCATGGCAAATAAATCAACGGCTGAGGTCAAATGAAGAAATCGTCTGGCTAGTTATAAACTCAAATTTTAGTGTTTGAATTTCTCTGTCGAAACCTTTTGTGTTTAACTCTAACAAGTACTGCAATGCAATTGCATTATAAAAGTTATTTCCTACTTGAAATTTTCATATATTTGTTCTTGAAAACCTTGGACAGTAAGAAACCATGGATGGTAAGAACCTCCTTAATGAAAGATAGCTCCTTTCCTTTTAATATCTGGTCCTTAATGAAAGATAGTTCCTCACTTCCATGCCTTTTAATATCTGTTTTGTAGAAGCTGAGTTAGTTTTCAATCTTGTAGAGGAAATATTGTTTAAATCTGGTGATGTTCTTCTGCAACAAACTTATAGGATATTCTTTGAAGTGCAATTTTTTTTCTTTAACAAGTAACTTATAGATTATTGGCTTGAACAAAATGTATGCAGTGGAGAGATCAGAATCATTCCTCTATATCTTTTGCTGACAGCTTAAATTTTTCTGGCAAGCCCTCCTAATGGTTTTTTCTTCATTATTATGTAAGGTGCCGCTTGGTTGTGTCACCCCTTTTGCACTTGTAAATGAATCAGCAAGGTACTCATTTCACTCTTTTCCTAAGCTACAGTAAAATTTCTGATGTTTTCCACGATCCTTTGTCAACGGTTCTTAAGATGATAACTTGCTCTTACTTTTCCCAAGGTGTGTTTCCTTGTTATTGGATCAGGGATTTAAAACACAGGAATGCTGCTTCTTCCACCCACTCTCAAATGATACAACAATTGGTAAGACGGTCCACTTTGTAGTGGATTTTCACTTTCATTATCCTCATATTCTTCAAGGACTTTTTAGCTAAACAAATAGTTTTTATCTTCAAGATTCTTAACTCTCCTGAAGTCACAGATTAGGAGTAAGCATACATTGCAAAACAATGTACCCCAAAACCATGAGGCATAAGTATAAGAAAGTGATACAGATGCTATCAAAGTACTTTGAAACTCAACTTATTAGTAATTTAATGTATTGAAGAGAGAGAAACAAAATGTGGTTGTCAAATCTAGTGTAGAAGAAAAATATTGAGTCATCGTGATGGCTACTATCGAGCCATGATGATGGCCTCTTTGGAACTTATATGGAACAAACAACTACTCAAAGAATGAAGTTTGCAAAGATTGATCATATGAAAGATGTGTGTGACAATTAAAAGGCACTTTATATTGCATCAAATCCAGTGTTTCACGAGAGGACTAAGCTTATAGAAAGTGATTGTCACTCTGTCATAGAAAAGATTCTCAAGCTCCGTGCATATGATTTCTGTAAGAGGGAGCATTAGATCATATGAAGTGTATATAGAGTTCCAGCATGTACTGGTATACATTGAAAAGAGTGAATATAAATGAGCCCAGACACACAACACATTTTTCTTGATGCATTCTCTCAATTCAATCTTCTCTCTGTTTGTCTTATTTCTCACACATAATGCCTTTTGTAAACTTTAGTGGGGTAATGTTGTAAGTTGTCACTACATGTAATTTTCTATGCTCTGAGAAATAAATTATGAGAAGTCACAACACTCACAAGTGGGTGTTCTTCAATCTTAAAAACTTATATTGTATTGCACTTTAATTTCAAATATCAGAGTGTCTTTTACCTTTAACTAACCACATGAGATTTTGATTGTTACTGCCTTACTGTGATATCTTGCTTTGATCAACTGTAAAATTAATGTACATCACTCTTTAATACTCTCCAAGCCCTTGTTTATTTTGTGTCATTCCTTCAATTTACTTTTCATATTTACTTGGAGAATGATACCTTTCAATTGTGCTGCAAGTGTTTATGAAAATCAATAGAGATTAGGAAATTAAAGTGGCTGATTATGTCTCCTACTGGTCATGACATTTTATTAGGAAGTTTTGAAATATTTAATGAGAGATACAAATTTGCTCTCTTTTTCCAGAACTAGAATATTGGGGATTATCAATTTGAGCTTAATACAGAATTCTGCATTACATGTTTGACTGTCTGGTTCTGATTATGTAACTGAGATACTTCTTGCAGCTCTTAATGCTCGTGGTCTTGATAAGTTTCTGAGTTCCTTAGGAAAGCAACCGGTCTATGTGGACCTTGAGGTGATCTTTTATCTAGTTGCTTGGCTGAATTCATATGCTTGATCACCGAATCTTCTGAAAAATAATTTTGCTCCTGTCTCTTACATAACTTTTTTTCCCCACTTTGAAGGCTAATCCTCCAGTAGGAAAGGATCAACCTCCTGATCTAGCGTCTCTTGTTCCATCTGATGCAATTGCCATACCAGGTCAACCTGACAAAGCAGCTCCTTCGCAAGTTTCTGACATGAATCATGCCCCTGTCAATAACAAGTCAACTGGAGTTTCAGGTAAACTTTTGGTGATGTTAATGCTTTACTGATTGCAGTGTTGCATCTGAACAAGATTTATGCACCTTATAATATATTGATGGTCAGCATTGTCCTTTTCTTCACCCTATCTAATGAGAATCCAAACCTCCAAGAAATTAGATTCACTGTAGTTCCCAAAACCATCTGTGTATGTTTCTGTAAACGTCTCTTATTCCTTTCTAGCCATATAGTCCATGATGCACAAGGAATGGTCATCCAGATCTGCTTCAAGCATCTTCCAACTCTCTAATTCTGCCAACATTCCAGTAAAGAGGGGAGATTTGAATTTTTGAGCTTTTCACTTGAAGGTTAATTTCAAAACGTTGATAAGACCATTGAGGTGTCTATCTAATGGTTTCCTTCTATAGGGGTCTATTTTTCTTTTCGTTTTTACGTGACAATGGTCGTTCTTGATAGTGTATGTGGTTGTATTCCAACTAGAAATTTCTGAGAAACCAAAAGTTCAACCATGAATTGGTGCCAATGGATCCACATGGTTATTGTTATTATGCGTTCAGCTTATCTTGTTGGATTTCATTTTGGAATTTAATGTGGTTGCGAAAAACATGAAGGAAACTGACGTCAATATTTCTTTCTACTCAAATAGCTAAAGCAGTTAAGCCATCAACTGATGTACGGAAGGAGAAACTATCAAATGCAGTTAGCTTATCAAACTCGTTTGCTGATCCCGAAAAATATGTTGAAGACTTTATAGAGAGAACATCATCTCTTGTTCTTTCAGAGGTAAGTTAGTGAAACACTTTTTGCTCATAACTAAATATTTTTGTGAGAAATGTAACATCCAGTTAAAACTTATATCCAAAACAAATCCAGATAACGGAGGAGAATGTAAAGCAATATGGTGAGAAACTCGGTGAAGTCATATCAAATACAATTAGGAAAAAACTTGCAACAGAGCTAAAGAGCACAGCTGTGAGTACCTACTTCCCCTTATCTCAGCGCATGTGATGAAATATTGTATGATTTACATTTATGCAGTTCTCAAATTTTTTATTTAAGCATCAACAGACAAATATATCTTACGATAAAACGGTAGGAGAGCCTATCCAAAAAGAGAATTTATTTCGCTTCTGATAGATATATTAGTCAAACAGAGGTCATAATGTTATAGTAATAATATTCTAGTCAGAATGTTAATGGGAGAACTCAGTTTGGTTTTGGGATTTTGCTGTGTACTTCTTGAAGCCAAAACCGTCATAGTTTACAGAACGGCAAGTTCGGATAGATTTTTTTTCTTTAAAGTTCCCTAAAGTAGATGCTATTTTCACCATAGCTTTTTGCTTGTGCAGACAATGTTCAAGAACACTGCGTATTCTGAAGGTTTTTCTGCTGGTACTCGCCAACAACCAAAGCGACTTTAAAACATGTTATTTGTCTTCCATTTTATGAAAAACTGATGCCATGATCTTATTCAAGTTATGACCACAATGCTAAGAGCAATTTGCTCCTTGTACTTTGAGCAAAGGAGAAATACATGTTTTCTTTTTTTATAAATTACTTGCAAGGAAGTTTTTCTACAGACGTTAAATTTCTCACATCTTACTTTCTTTTGATTTGACTAATATATTAGGTCCTTACACATCAAAACATGATTTCTCATATTCAAATTATTATTTGAATATAAGCATGATGTTTTAAATACACTATCATGAGATATGTATATGATCAATTGTATTCTAGTTGTAAGAAGAGTTTTTGGGTCTGTAACTTGTATATTCTCCTGTCACTGTTTCAACGTATCTTTATCATGTATATCGAATCATAAGAACACAAAAATAGTAATATACGTAAAAATCATTAAGTAATATATATCAATATGACATCATGATATGCCATAATTAAGCAATAAATTAGGCTCCTCAGAACTTATTCACTTAATCAATGAAAGTTATGGTGTAAAAAAGGAAAATGATGGTAAACATTCTTATTCGAAAAAAGGACGCGAGCTTCTAGGAAAGCGTAAAAAAACAAAAGATTGTCATCTAGGAAGAAAAAATGACATTTTGTTATTTTATCTTGGAATCGTCATCGCACATAAAGTGTGGAAAAAAAAAAATAGTACCAAAATTGTGGTATAAAACAATTCTTGAATAGTTAAATCTCAGATTCAAAATGTGGGATAAATAATTTTATATATTTAATTTTAGATGATTATTCTTTATCCCATCAGCCAAACGACCCAGCTTGTTTTGATCACTAGTCAAATTATATATTAACAAAATTATAACCGGAAAGGACGACTAAATACAACGTAGAATATCAATTGGCATCTCTAACATGAGTTAGACATGGGCATGTGAAAGTGAAACAATCTTGCCACATTTTGTTGAAAATAAACATTAAACATTATTATATAATATCCTGATATATTATTATATATATAAAAGGAGATTATATCCTACTATATCCTATCTAGATGTATTATATTTGTTGCTACATGATGATACATTACATTTTATATTAAAAAAAACATTAAAATTACATGTACATGTGTTCACAAATCAGCCTAGTATTCTTTAAAGGACGGTTGAGATTTATAACTACGCAGAACTATTTAAGTTTTAAAATATGAGTTCCTTCATCTTACGGCATTTTAATTTAGTTTTTGTTGACTTTGAAACTAATTATCCGGGAAATTTTGAGTAGTTCAGTTGGTTGGCTATCTGAATTTTCACTTTATTGGTGAGGGCTCGATTTCTTATCTTATAATCTCCTTCTTTTCCCCTACCCCTAATTAACTTTTTTATATGCATATAAAAAGACGTAATTATCCAAAACAAAGATTACTAATTATTAGTTTTTTGCTGAATATAATAATTATGAGTTCTGAGTGATGATAGAGTCGTGAAAATCAAGCTAGGTTTATTTTATTGTTAGTTTCTTTTGCTTCTGTAAAGATGGTTTTATTTTAGGTGACATTCATGTATGGTCCTACAATTTTTAGCTATAGATAATATGTCCAAATTTCAAACTTATACGATTAAAAATGCAAATAAAATGATCTGGAAGAATGATTATCCCATCAAAGTAAAATAAAAATAAAATTAACTAATAGTAGAATTTATACTATGTAGACATGTAATTATGTTTCTACCTAACTCTTACCTTCTCCAACCATTATTTTGAAACTCACATTCTATAAAAGAAAGTCAAAGAAATTAGAGTTACAATTAAGAAGAAGCGTTAAAACGTACTCTCTTCGTCCCATCCACGTGACACCGTTTAACTCGATACGGTTACACAAAGTTTAAAAGAAAAATATTGAAATTTATAATTTATATGCTCATCGATCGCATATCTATAAATCATTTCACTAAAGAAACAAAATTTTAAGTTAAATTGTTTACATTATAGAAAGATAACATTCTTTTTTATACAGACTAAAAAATATAACATAAATCATGAAATACAAATTATTTGTGTAGGATAGGCTACTAGGCTGGATGGTGGACTGCCTAAAATGATAATAGTAGGACTGATTACTTCTTATCTTGTTTGATTTGCACATCTTGATATTATTGGAGAAATAACATACTCAGAGAAAAAAAAATTGACTTCCAAATAACATACTACAAAATAAAACAGAGCTGCCACTGCAGCCCGAGTTGCTGCTATCAAAGCTGTTCAAAACAGGATGCATGGAAAATTTTGTGACACTTAACAATTGAAGTTTGATAAATGTAAATTTAGTACTGCTATTGGTATGCAAAGTATTGAATGAATATTCCAAAGCCACCCTGGCTGGCAAAATGCCTGCTAGAGGTTGAGTTTAATGCTGTAACTTTTAGTTGACAAACAATTATAACTTGTATATACACTCTTTCAATCGTATATGTATATAGAAGATAAGTGTTCGTTTATTGGTTTACTGTAAACATCAAGTTAGACGCTTATTTGACTATAAATACTTTCACAGGTTGATAATGAGTAATTTATTTGAATTTAGATACTCAATAATTATTTGATTAAGTTACCCTAATTTATTTATAGGAAAATGTTAAGATGAAAAATTAATAACGTTTTGGTTTTTAATTTATAATCTTATTAACAAAGCAACATAAAATCATGCCTTTAATGGAAAGGGGAGAGTATCAATTGCTATCCTTTTGTAGTGTTCTCAAATCTCAATTATAGATTCTTGGAACTCTTTGTTCTTTTAAGGCTGCTGCCTTTTTCCAAAAAATCAAAAAAGTGAAAAGCTTTACTTTCTTTATCAAAATATTTTGGAGTTAATATCTCAAAAGATCACTCAACTTTGAGAATTTATTTAGTAAAGTCATTGATCTTTGTTTTATATCAGTAAAATCACTGAACTTATGCTTTTGTATCAATAAAATCATTCAACTAAAATTATTATTCATTTATAAATATATAAAATTATTTTTGTTGATCCACATGTAATTAGATTGAAACTCATTCATAATTCTACCCATTAACCCAATTAAAAACCCACACTTCTTCAACAATAGCCAAAACCAAATTCTAATTTGTCCCGTTATTCCTCTTCCATATTATCTACACGATTTTTTTCCACTTCCACACAGATTTCCCCTCTACTGTTACACATAAATTCACATTCATATTTTATTCAGCTTCAGATTTTACTGAAGATTGTAAATTTTTCAGTAATAAAACCTAAAATCTTGAAATATAAATTGATGGTTCTTGAAATTTTAGTATAGATAACTGTCAATTTGTCTACGATGATAGTGGGCTATGCAACATGTTTTCGTTATTATCCGTGTCACTTCGAAACGGGTCGTCTATATTGCCAGCTTAACCATGCAAAGATTTCTGCAATTGGGACTTCTTCAGCAATAACTAAAACCACACTCAAAATGAACATGCATGGAGATTGCAGGAAGATGAAGAAGTGTTGGGCTTTTTTAATTGGGTCAATGGATATAATTGTGAATGTTTGAGTCTAATTGCACGTAAATCAATAAAATTAATGATAAATTTAGTACAGTGATTTTATTGATACATAAATATAAGTTCAGTGATTTTATTGATACAAAAACATAAGTTCAATGATTTTAGTGAAACAAAACAAAGTTCAATGACTTTACCAGATAAATTCTCTAAGTTGAGTGATCTTTTGAGATATTAACTCCAAAATATTTTGATAAAGAAAGTAAAGCTTTTCACTTTTTTGATTTTTTGGAAAAAGGCAGCAGCCTTAAAAGAACAAAGAGTTCCAAGAATCTATAATTGAGATTTGAGAACACTACAAAAGGATAGCAATTGATACTCTCCCCTTTCCATTAAAGGCATGATTTTATGTTGCTTTGTTAATAAGATTATAAATTAAAAACCAAAACGTTATTAATTTTTCATCTTAACATTTTCCTATAAATAAATTAGGGTAACTTAATCAAATAATTATTGAGTATCTAAATTCAAATAAATTACTCATTATCAACCTGTGAAAGTATTTATAGTCAAATAAGCGTCTAACTTGATGTTTACAGTAAACCAATAAACGAACACTTATCTTCTATATACATATACGATTGAAAGAGTGTATATACAAGTTATAATTGTTTGTCAACTAAAAGTTACAGCATTAAACTCAACCTCTAGCAGGCATTTTGCCAGCCAGGGTGGCTTTGGAATATTCATTCAATACTTTGCATACCAATAGCAGTACTAAATTTACATTTATCAAACTTCAATTGTTAAGTGTCACAAAATTTTCCATGCATCCTGTTTTGAACAGCTTTGATAGCAGCAACTCGGGCTGCAGTGGCAGCTCTGTTTGCTGCTATCACTGCCCTGTTCACTTGATCATCAACCCTACGTATGTTAATTGCATTCTCTGCTGCCTTTCTACTAGCCTGCATCAAAAAATCAGCAAGATTACGACAAGTCAATGTTTGAGCGGTTGCATATGTTGATAGGGACTACACAAACTATATGAATCTTCGTTGATCATGTTGGGACTAGAAATAAATTTTACCTGAACAACTCGAAGGACGACATCAGTAAGTGGGGGCAATGGAGTATTGAGATTACCAGAGGCCCATTCACCACACCTTGTGTCACCATTTCTAAATTTGTACATTCCGTAACCTTGCTTACGACCTTCATGCCATGACCCTTCATAGCAATGCCCGTTGGCAAAATGATACACACCAAAACCATGAATCTTGTCACCGAAATATTCCCCTGCATATCGATCCCCATTCCTGCACCAAATCCAATGAAACACCAAGTTGCTTATGAAATACTTCCACTCAATATTCATAAATGCTAAAACAATCAAGAACTAGACAAAGACAAGAACTTCATTAACCGCACTTTAAAGGGAAAGAACTTCTGAGAAAAATCCAAATATACATAATTTAGTTTGGACTTGATTGATGCTAAGAAATTCACAAAATTCAACAGACGGTAAACAAAATTATCACTAATTGATGAATGCAATGGGATATCACATATATGATGGACGGTCTCCTTATAAGATTTGGACTTATCATTTCTCACTTTGAGCTAGTTTTTGGAGCGTGAGTTAACTAGTTTGACACTGATCCTATCTGTAAATCTGACAGACTAAATCGAAATCCTAACAAAAAGACCGTAAGGATTCGAATTTTTAGATACGAACAAGGATCTCCATGACAAACAAAGTTCAAATGAAGAAATTAATTTTTAATTTACCTGAAATGGTAAGAGCCGAGGCCGTGTTTTACGCCGCATTTGAATTCACCGATGTAAGAGCTGCCATCGGAGCAGCTCTGGAACCCAATTCCGTGACTCTGTCCATTACACCATTCCCCACCATAGATATCTCCATTGAAGAATTTGTAAACTCCATAGCCATGCCTCAGTCCTTGTCTATACTGCCCTCTATATTTGCTACCTCTAGCCCAGCTCTCTACCCCATACCCATCGTACCTCCCGTCAATCCAGTCACCTTCATATCTACTGTTCACAGAGTAAGTGTAGACCCCACTACCATTACACCTCCCCTTGTGAAACTCCCCTTCATACACGTCCCCGTTGCTGTAAACCTCTACTCCTTCTCTCACTTTCCCCTTCTCCTCTTTCACATCTAATTTCTGCTCCCCAATGAACCATTGCACTTTAACGTGCTTATTGGACACTAAACCAAGTTTCCTTCCATACCCATTACACGTCATCTTCAACCCATTATAACCCTGATGAATTGTACTCTTGTTCTTTCCGGCGAAGTAAAGCAAAATCGCAAAGAAAATCAGTACTAGAAGCAGATTCTCCGATATGGATCTGTCACCCCTGTTGAAGAAATAGAACAGAACGTAAACAGAGAGCAAGAAAACCGCTATAACAGGAGCTACCCTGCCCGTACCGGCACAGAAACGGAACGAAACCGATCGAACCAGAGTTGCGCCGGTTCTGTGGGGCTTCTGTTCTTCAATGTCCGGTTCATGATCATCTACCAATTCGTTAATAGAAGATACACTGTAGCTAGACGACCGGAGCATCGGAGATGATCGGAGAAGTGAAGAATGAGTCCTCGTAAGCTTCGCTTGGCTTTTCTGACCGTCCATTATTAGCTAATCTCTACCGTTGGATCACTGTTACATCCTGTATCTTGATGATATTCTTATTACGAACTGAAATGGCGGCTTCATCACTCAGGCAGGTAAAGTGCGCAGGTTAGGCAGTTGAAAGTGCGCAGGTTAAGCAAGCTTTGAAGTAGCGCAAAACGAGAAACAGAGAGAGCGTTGGTAGAGAGAGAAAGATAAACAGAGAGAGAGAGAGGAACAGTGTAAGGGATGATAGTGGACCGGATTTAAAGTGAATTTGTGGAGCCACTTTGATTTAATCTAAGCCGTAGATGTATTATATTCAAACGGCTGGATTTGAAGCCGCATATAGTTTTCTTTCTTTGGGCAGTTCCCTATTTTGACGGAATGATTTAGTCGTCGCATTTGTACGATCCACTACGATGTAAAATACTACTTTCTTTTATAATCTTTTTAGGACATTCCTCCTATTTTTTAGACGGAGTGATCTCGTGATTTTAAATTAAATATATTACTATAAATTGAAGAAATGTCCTAAAAGATTTAAATATATCATTTGATATATTAAAAATATAAATAGAACAAATGAATTGATATAAGCACATAGTTGTTAAATGAGCAGTGTGTTTTCAAGCCAAAGGTGAAATTTACTCGGATAAATCAAATATTCACTCTATTTTAATTTTTTTTGTGTTACTTTCTTTTTAATGAGTTTATGTTTTTTCCTCATCTTTCAATAAGTTTTTCATAGTCAGAGTGGTACTCAAGTGCTATTAAGCATAATAAGTAACAACTTTAAAAAATGGTATATTTGGAAATTATGTAAAAGATACTAAAACTCAAAGTAATTAACAATTTTAAATATTTTGATATCAAATAAGAGGCTACAAGCACACAACACTTAACAATAACGTTATATTTTATTTGATAAAAACGTAAAAATAAGAATTAACAACTTAAAACATATAAAAAAATTGATTGACCCTCCAAATTTCATTTATGTCACAGGGATTTAGACAGATAAAGTAACATATATTGGATTCAAGCTAGGACAATATCTAATAGTAAAATATAACTTGGTAGTATGAAAATTATTTATACTAAAATAACTCTGAGATAATTTAATCTCTTCCCTAAAAATAAAATAAATGAAAGATGCTGCTGTATTGCAATATGAAGTTTCACATTCTTCATAAATAAATCTAAAATAACACACTGAAAACAAAAACTTACAAGAATGAAAATGATAACACGAGTCACTTGTTTGTAATCTACAATCCCTTTTAATTAAAAGGAGACCTCTTCTAATTTTAATTTTAATCTTTTTAGAGGAAAACCTTAACATTTCTAGAAAAAAATTAAACGGATACTAATCTAGTGTGAAATGACATTTAAGGGAGTGTTCGGTACGAAGGATCAAAAAATGTTTTTTTTTTTTTTTTATATATGATTGATCAAATTTTTTCTAGAAAAACAAGTTCCTAAAACACGAGAGGAAAATGACCTCCTTCGTGAAAGTAAAAAATTAAACAAGTTGAACAAATGACAATCCACATTCTTGATGATATATTTTTCATCCTTCAACACACTTCATCTTCACCCCCAATCCTCACACCCATCCTCGTGGCCCCCATCCCCACCACCCACACCCCTACTCGATCCCCACTCGACCTCCCATAGTATTTTCCACGAAAAATATTTTCCTTCCTATCAAACACTCTCAAGTCTTTATTTTCTTCCATTAGCGTAAAAGAGGAGGAAAGAGGACCACCGGAACTAGTTGCCAAGATTGATTACTTAGTCAAGCCAACACTTTCACCTTTTCATCAAAACGTTTTTTCTTGTTTGTCTTTCTCTTCAAACACTTCTAGTTTGAGTTCAGTTACATGAAAAATGACTCGAATTAGAACCACATACTTCAAAATTTCAGGAATTTTTGAACTACTTCACTAGTAAAAAATTCATGGTATTAGAGTCAGGTTCATCCCCGTTTGGTCTTTCGGTCTAGTTGAGCATGGGCGTGAAGGGGGTGTTAGAGTGAGTAAAAAGTCACACATTGGTTGGAGAATGAATTTGTGGTCTCTTTGACTCTTTATATGGACTTGACAATCCTCCCTTCATGAGCTGGTTTTTGGGGTTAAGTTAAGTCAAGTGTTATATCTTTTACATTTTAGCTAGAATACTTTTGTTCAAATTTTATTTTAATAGCTAAATATCAACATATGATCCAGAAATTGGTAATTCGAGAATCAATGCCTTAGGTTAAATATTCACGAAAACCTATGTGGTCGATGCAATTAAACCTATATACATTTTTTTAAAGAGATTATTTAGGGTAAAGAACGCTTGTACTCTAAAAAAGATAAATTATTTAAAATCGACTATTCTTTTACTTTCATATTCATATTTTTAACTACTAATTCACATTTACTGCTTGATACCATCAAAATGTATATATATATATAGTATCAAAGAGGAAGAAACAATGTTTCAGTGAAAACACTACTAAGTTACTCCTTGATACTATCAAAGTGTGTGTATATATATATATAATATATACTGTGATCGTATCAAAGAGGAAGAAACTGTAATTCAATGAAAACACTACTTAGTTACTCCTTAATACTATTAGAGTATATATATACTCTGATGGCATCAAGAAGGAAGAGACATTAATACCATCAAAGTATGTATATATTCCGATGATATCAAGGATGAATAAGCAGTAGTTCAATGAATAAAACAAAAGGGCACTTGCGTAAATAGTTTGGGTCATAGGTCCAATCAAAATAAATATATTGAATTAGGTCCAATTTAAATAAATACTTTGTCTATTTGATTCAATTCGTAAAGTTTTCCCAATTATTTAACATGTGGCCAGTATTTACAAACTTCAGACAAAAGGCCCATCGATTGCACAAGCTTTTCATCTTTAAGCTCATCGTACTTCTCACCAAAGGACCACTTTTTTCCAACTAAAAAGCACCTTAGAATAGGTACATGAATTTACAAACCAAAGGCAACCAAGATTTTCAATTTCTCAAAGTACAACCTTTACTAACGAGTTGAAGTAAGGAAAGCACTAATGGGAATCACACACGTCGCATATATGCAAATTTAGTTTCCTTGGGAGGCTCGTATACTTTGTTACGTTAACTTCAAAAGAATAAGTTGTGTTGAAATTGATTAAATTTCGTGGAGTTTATTAAGATATATGGTTTAGTTTTATACTTAGTTTTATGTATAAGCTGGAAAGTAATTACAATAGCTGAGCTGTCAAAGTTAGTTAGAAGGATATGCTGAGCTGTCAGAGTTAGTTGTATCAACTGAACATTCTAGAAGTTGATTTCGAGCATCTAATTAGTTAGTGTTAGATTATTTTTTTCTCATCATGTATATAATGTTGAACGCTTAGCATGAATGAATTAATTTTCATTTCCCCAAATTACAGATTGTATATTCCTCTCTGTTCCTATCCCTCAGTTTCAGTTTTTGCTCAAGTGTTCATCAATGGAGAACTGTGATTCTCCTCAGTTCAACAGAGTTCATAATTGCATAAAAGGAGTCAAAGTAATTGTTGCGGCAGAGATGATGTAAGATGAGAAGTGATTTTCAAACCCTATTTGGTATTCAAAATCAGAGGGAAAACTACAACAATGAAAGTTAGTTGTTATATTTGCACTCCCTTTTTATGGATATAAATTGCCTATTGAGACATGAGATGCGTGGAGTTTCAAATTATAGTCATATATGTTTGAAATTCAATTATATATGTCCAAAATTAATGCAAATATACTTGAAATCATGTATAAGTATATGAAACTTAGATTTTGGCAAGCCAAACTTCGAACAAAAATATTAAAAATTAGGGCCTGAGATTTGCCAAGCTTTAAGGAAAAAGGTTGAAAGTTTTGGCCTGACTAATTGAGGTCAAACTTTAAGCAACAATATTAGAATTCAATTAGGCATTTGCTATACCTGAAGCTACTTTGAAATGGCTAAAGTTGCTAACAACTATAATTTAAATAATAGTCCCGAAATAGTTAGTTGTGGACTTTCCATTTGTGGCTTAAAACCTGCCCATTTTTAATTAAACTAGAAGATTAAAATAATTCAACCCAGACAAGCACCAACAATTAAGAGAGTCTTTGAATTGACTTAAAAGCTAATTCGTTTTTAATTTTGTGTTTGACAAATAAAAAAGTGCTTCAAATAAGTTAAAATTTACTTAAAATTGATCCCCCTACTTTTTTTTCTTTTTGACTTAAAAATGCTATGTGTTTGACCAACAATTTTACTTTTTTATGATCCCTCCTCTTCTTACCTTTTTTTTTGCTCCCTCTTTTCTTCCACTTTTTCCCTCTTCTTGCTCTTTCTTTCTTTTTTGTTTAATCTTCTATTATTATTCTCCTTCTTTTACCTTCTTTTTTTCTTATAAATAATTTGTGGCAAAAAAAATATAGTCATTATTATTTATAAATATAATTGAAAAAATATCTTAAATTTTTCATATGCTTTATAAAAATTATGTTTTTTTAAAAATAATTTACACATATAAATTAACTTATATAATCAATTTATATTGAAATTGAATTAGAATATAATTTGATATTAATTCTTAAAAATAAAAACTTATAATAATTAGCATTTTACAATGTTAAGGATAGGTCAAACATTTAACAAAAAAATGCTTAATAACACTTGTGTATCAAATATATCAATAGTTTTTTTTATAATCAAAGTACATAATTGCTTATTTTTCTTTAAAAAATTTAGCCAATCCAAACGGGCTCTTCTACACAAGTGTCCACATGGTAGAAACTCTATTTTGAACGATGGGCCGATTGGGCTGGCGTAGCCTAGTCCAGTCCAGCCCAGGAGGTCGTTTAAAAACCCCGCCTCTCACAAAACCCTAAAGCCGAACTTTGGCGAGAATAGCTGAGTAGGAGCAGAGAGTTTCGCCGCACTACAATGGGTATGTATCTCAATCAATTTCATTCAGTTTTCATGACTACTGTATCTGTGTTTGATTGTATGTTAAATATCATATGTAATGGTTGAAATTGCTGGAAACGCAAATGCAGAGATCTGACTGCTTTTTTTGGAAAATGACTATGGTTGATTTGTTTATATAGGCGCCTACACTTACGTGTCAGAGCTATGGAGGAAGAAGCAGTCCGATGTGATGAGGTTCTTACAAAGGGTGAGGTGCTGGGAGTATCGCCAGCTTCCATCAATAGTGCGTGTTACTAGGCCTACTCGTCCTGACAAGGCACGACGTTTGGGTTACAAAGCCAAACAGGTACTTTTTTTTTTTTACTATGGTTTGGTGATGCTGAGTTGAGCTTAAATCCAACTGATTCATATATTTATTCCTGACTTGCTTGAGATTGAGGCGAATAAGTTGTTGGAATGCTTCTCTATCCTTTGGTATTTTGGTGATTGATATTCGACAGTGTTAATTGCTGAAACTTTTGAGTCATGTGCTCATTGCAACCTTTTATCAATATCATAGGATGTACTAAGTTTTTTGAATCCACAACTGTTGAAAGCTTGTTCTTATCGATAAGATTAAAATGAAATCGGATCGGTCTGGTAAAACGTGAGTTTGAGTTTTCTAATGAGATACAATACTTTCAATTTTTTCTATGTTCGGTTGCTTAAGTTCATTTGAGAACACACAAAAACATTTTTTTTCAGCAAGTGGAGTGTTCTACATCGACTGTGTCCCTCCTCACCATCCAACATGCCATAACTTTACCCCATCCTCTAATCCACATCCCCACCACACCCTCCTAATCTCAACCCCCATCTCCCATAATATTTGCAATATCTTTTGCTTATGTACTGAAAACGACAAAGAGGTTAGAAATTCACTTATTTTCTTAGAAAGCAATTTCCATGGACAATATTTTTCCTTTGTACCGAACACACCCTAAATCTGTGTTCCCTTTCATTGTCTCTTCTTATTGCCCCTGTAAATAATTGTAGCGCAGTATATGTAATTTTTGATAACAGGTCTGTGCTATGAAAATTCATTGTCGTCTATGTGAAATTTCTGGATGCATGGGACCAATAAATGAATTGCAAATATTTTTTTCCTGTACTGCATGCAATTATTTATGACATTTCTAAATTAGAACTAGCAGTCTATTGTCATTACTTATTTTCATTGTATCGTATCATTGGTACCTTCTATTTCTGATTTTGATTTATATCCATGTACCATAATATTCACAGGGCTATGTGGTTTACCGTGTTCGTGTGAAGCGTGGTGGAAGGAAGAGGCCTGTATCCAAGGGTATTGTGTATGGTAAGCCTACCAACCAGGGAGTTACCCAGTTGAAGTTTCAGCGTAGTAAGCGATCTGTTGCTGAGGAGCGTGCTGGTAGGAAATTGGGTGGTCTTAAGGTCCTCAATTCTTACTGGATCAATGAGGTATCTGTCTCTTTGAGCTCATTTCATAGAAAGCAATTTCTTGCCTTATAGACTAATAAGACAATGGAACTGAGTAATACTCAAATAATGTGCACATTGACATTGTTGATTGCAGGATTCAACATATAAATACTTTGAAGTGATCCTGATTGATTCAGCCCATGCTGCTATAAGGAATGACCCAAGAATCAACTGGATCTGCAACCCAGTGCACAAGCATAGAGAGCTTCGTGGACTGACTTCAGCTGGGAAGAAATACAGGGGTCTCCGAGGAAGAGGACACTTGCACCACAAGGCAAGACCCTCAAGAAGGGCAACCTGGAAGAGGAACCAGACTCTGTCTCTACGCCGTTATCGTTGATCTGCTTAGAGTTTTTCAAGGGTTTCTTATTGTATTGTTCACGACTGTAGTCCTTTCTTTTTTGAAATCAAGTTCTGAGAAACTTGGTAGAACAGCTCAATTTGTGCAATGGATGATAGATGATAATGTTATACTGTTATATTTATTTGGTTATTTTAGATGCTGCTTAATGTAGTTCTTTGTTTTGGTAACTAAACTGATTGTAAGAATCACCAAGAGACCATTACAAAACTGTAGCCAAGCTAACACAACTTGTCAGCCTCTATCAAAAACCAAAGAAGTAACAAATAGTTAGCCAATGCAGTAAATGGTCTAAAAATATATAAATAAATTACTACTCTACATAAGGAGAAACATACCTTACACCCCTTGTATCAATACTCAAGTGTATCTTATAATAGAAGAAACTGCAAGATAGCCTATTTCCCCTTACAATAGTAGTTCAATTACCAGCTAAAGGAGACTAGTATCTAGCAAGAAATCCGTTGTAATAATCAGGAAAGAAGGTCCGTCCTTTGTTGAACTGGTGTAGCAGAATTTTGTATATGTCGTTCTACAAGGCTTTCTGCATCCCCACCCTTTGTTGCAGAATTGTCTTCTTTAAGAGTTTATGCATCTGTGGATGCAGTTCAATAATCATTCTTCCTTGGATGAACTCTTGTAAGAGAGCTCCGCACGAGCTTCTTCTAACTTCACAAAAAGTTCCTCCATGAAAGTGGTGTTTGTTCCATGAGTAATTCGCAGTACCTCTGCTGCCTTGGCTAGTGATCTGTACGCTTCCTCAGTCTCACCAAGCCACCTGAAATTACATATCAGCACCACAGGATGATCATTAACGATATCACCACTTTCTTGAAATCCTATTGACCGGAGAAACTGCTTATCAACTTCATTAATAGTTTTTAAAGTCACATAGTTTTTACTTGATAACTTAAAAATCCCCGTGACCAATGACGATTCGAAACTTAGTGGATAAGTGTCCCCCCTCTACCCTTTTCCAGTTAAAATATCAAACAGTCTGTGGTAGGGTCGATCCATGACACGCACCTAACACACACATCAAGTTGCGCCAAACCAAAGCCTTACGGCATTTTGAAAGTCGCATAATTTCGTGCTGTCGATAAAGAAAATGTTGATCACTAAAAATCGTTGATGAATATACCAAAAAATAACAACAGGATTTGGCTTCTCTTGATGTTCATGTACTGCAACCAAGATCTAACAAAATAGAACAGAAGATGCCAGGAGGAGCAAATCTCCAAACCACAAAATCATTGCAGTGTTGCAAAATATATCTTATCAACTGAAAATGAAACACCCATAATTTCGTCTCCTCAAGTACTTAAATTCAATAGAATAAAATTTCTGAGTATACAAAGACAAATGTTCGGGAAAGACAAATATACCCCGAACTATCATAAATGGTCAATACCCTCCGTTATACTTTAAGGTTACTCATAACCTTATGCTCTAGCTTTTGGGATGTGTATACCATTGTGGCAGACAGAGAGACACGTGGCATCATCTACGGTTTACCCGAAATTATTTTAATTTTCACCTACAAATTAAAACCCACCCATCTACCCATAAACCAACCCACCCATGACCCGAATAATTTAAACACTCACACCCAAATTATAACCTAAAAGACGCTTCACTCGTCCTCTCACTTACACTCCATACCATAATTGAACTTCCCCAGGCCTTTAGGGGCATTGCCACAATTTCACCAGATATTGACATGTGCAAGATGCTTGTGCAATATTGCAATAGGATATACAAGATCTAAGCATATTTCTCTGACCAACATGAAATAGGAAAAAGATAACTGGCAAAGCAGAACATACGACACAATTAATAGAAAAAATCAAAAGGTCTAACCATTCAAGTTTTCCACAAGTGTAATATTGCAGTCCGAGTAAAGGATGACATTCTGGATAAACTCCTGTTAAAAGAAGAAATATTACAATATGGAGAAAGCACGTATACCCAATAACCATATTTGTCAGAACGCTGAGCAAAACTATTGGAAAATGGAACTTTAGAGCATGACTAAGTTCACTTAATTTGCTCACTTACTAATCTATGTTTTTATCTTATGTCCAAAATTATCATCTTTTATTATTTTGGTGTTCAGAAGTAATTTTGTGTTTATTCGTGAAGAAGTGATGTTTTAATTATAATACTAATAAAGTTTATTGATATTTTTTTACGGAGGTAAATTGCATAGTATGATAGTAATATATGTTTAGAAATTGTGATCCTTTGATTTTTTGAAAATTAAGATGTCAGAGTTAATTTGCATCTCATAATAGCTTTAATATCATTGGATTATCTATACTTATTAAATCATATTAGACATTTTCTTTTCTATGAATTGCTTTAATCATGTTTTTAATATTATTAATGTATTTTTTTTAAATTTTGTGTTGTTATACAATTTTACTATATTATAAATTGAAAAGTTAAAGATCCATGAGGCTTACACCTCGCCTCATGTCCCCACCTTTTAAAACATGGGTGCGGACATCTGCATTTTGCGTTTTCTGCACCCCTTACCCCAACCCCCACTGCAACCCCACCTCTTGGACCTACGTTTTACTTGCATACCGAACACACAAAAAAAAGTAAGAAACCATTTGTTTTCCATCGAAAACATTTTCCTCCGTACCAAACACAGCCTAGATGTTGTAGTACTTTCTTATAGTAGAATAGTGATGAAATATTGAAGCATATAGGGTTCAGAAAAAGTAGTTTTTAAGTGAACCTGATTTACTAGTATATTATTATGCCACATTGCCAAGAGATAGCATTGATATGGTGGCTGCTGAATAGAAATATCATGAACCTTTAGGTAGTGCCAACTTACTTTGATAAACTGGAATAGTTAATCTGCAATACTTCAGTGCCTCCTTCCAATCTTGCAGCTCCATCAATATCTAAATGAATAAATATCCATATATCAGGTTCAATAAAATATCAAGAGAATGTTGGAATAAGATTGATGTCAATATCTTCAAAGGAAATCAAAAAAGAGATTTCCTTAATAGAATCACCATTCAACATGGCTGGAGAACATTCTTCTGATAGACACTACATTAAAGGTAATCAAACCTTTAAGAGATTCTCCCGCGTGCGCATCAGATTGATCGACAATGGATGGTACAGCTTCAATTGAAGTGTCTCAATCATCTTATACATTACACTAACATCTTTGTTATCTGTATTCTGTCAAAGAGTTCTCTTTTTCCAAAAAAATAAAAAATAAAAATAAATATAATCTTTAAATTTAATTGATGGAACATGTCAGCTCCTCAATTCTATACCAAATCAAGTAAGACTGATCAAAAGTGAATCCTCTTATGGCGTAATATAGCTCGTGCTGACTTAGAGGGAAAACTATTAACTCAACACATTGTTAGAAGTAGTATTAACATGATGTTTATTCTAACATTAGTAGAATATCTATATAAGACTATTATATAGATTTTACAGATAGTAACATAGATTAGACATTCTTAGTGCTAACTTCAGAGGATACGTCCACATGAAAGTGAAAACGAAGCCTTTTCTGACAGTGATTGGATTTCATGAACAGTATTCTTTATTTCTTCCTTGTCCCTAACGAGTCCACATAATTGGCATGTGAATCCTTTATTACCTGCAAAAACAAGAAAAGGAGAAGTCCTTGGTAAACCAAATCATGATCAATCTTGCAGGTTTAAGATGAGGTTTGAGACAGGGATCATATACCAGAGTCACGAAGCAGGAAACCACTGCATTTCTTGTCCTTGCATTTATAACCCTCCAGAACTGCACTTTCTTGGATATCATCATTTTGGCCCTTAGAGTAGTTTAATAAGTTTGTGAGCAGAAAAAACTTATCATTGAACACTAGTTAGACTAGGTAATGAACATACCAACTTGATGCAGCGAATGCAAGTGCAGGAGAAAAGGTACTGTTCTTTAAGAGCCTTTTGACGAGTTGCAGTGGTTCCAGCCATTTCTATATAACTTATTGATACCTTTTGGAAGCCAATCAAGTAAAGCAGAAAGTTAGTGATTGCTAGATGTCGATAACTTGTGTTTTTAATTTACTGCTTGGATATCGGTAAATAACATATTGTCAAATTTAACACACTTCTACAGTAATGAGTGTCAATCTCCAATATTAACCAGTGGAAACCTTTTGCTTATGACGTACAAGATAACAGAACCATTGGAATCTAAGCAACCATATAATCCCCTTCAATGACGTGCACCACTATTTCTACAATCTCATTGAACTCCATGTAGATGTTTAAGTGCTCAAAAAAGCAAACAACAATCATACAGTAATTAGCTTCTTGAAAGATGCTCAAGAGTCAACGACAAAGATCTCAATGATTGCTGATCATGTAAATCATCATGACTACAATCTACATGCATATCATTATCAGTTATCCTTCTTACTAAATTCGTCAATATAATCCTTACTCAAAATTAGAGGTATTGGTCAAAGGAAGCACTTCCAGAGATATCAACCTGTGGTTGGTTGATTTGCATCTTATTTAGTTTTCAGAATGATGACATACTTTCAATTAGTGAAAATTTAAACTCATCGAATTGACCAAAATAATTTGGAAAACAATGTATTACCTCAGTACCTTTGGGTATATGCTGCACCGCTCGGACAACAGCCATTCTTCCCTCAAATATTAGAACCGAATTCGGCAAACAACTATAACACGAAAAGTCCACTTAGAGGAAAACGTTATACTAGCTGACATAAATTTATTGGAATAATTACCTATGGTTGATTATAGAAACCACCGGATAAAGGCCTGTCCCCAGGGGTTTCAGTTCAGCATCACAAATTGTATGTGCATTACATGAAAACTGCACATCCCCAGAAAAGACAACAGAGAAACATCAGGTTACACAAGGAATTTTGTAAGAAAAAGGATTAGATGCTTCAAGACAAGTGATTGAGGGAAGACTTCAACCACGTTGTCCTGTAATTATCGTGAAATAAGAGTGAGTCATACCGAAGGATTTGAACATTAGAAACAATATAGCCCAGACATTATGCATGGAACGGGCCGATGCAGCATATATTTTTTTTCCTGGGGCAAGAAACGTATAGTTTCGAGACATATCAAAAGAGAAACTCTGTTCCACAATCTATACCTTAGAAAAGTTTTCTGCAATCTCCTTTACATTGATCTCGGGCCATTGAAGAATCAGACTGACAAGGTTTGCCATCTGAGCATACAAAACTAGTTGTTTCTCATCAATATCAGTCATATCTATGGAAACAAACTTGTCAAGAACAAAACAAAGTCAAAGACGTGGCAAATATAGACCTTACTTCATCATTCAAAATTATATCAGAAACTCTCAAGTATAAGCTACGCAAGGATACGAGAAACCAAGGATTCCACCAGATTGTAATTGTCCATGACTGTAATTGGAATAACCTGGCAGTGAAAGAGTAGTTATGAGCTTCATGCAAAACCAATAGATACTACAAATAGCAAGACTATTTTTCATGACAAGGCTGGAGGTCGAGAATGACAGATCCAACAAGCGTAAGAAGATAAATTAGAGTTGGTTAGGACCAAGTTACGCAGAACTATAATGTCTGAAGTGATTAACCTGCTTGCACATATATTGCAGCTACTTGGGAAACTTAACTACTTCTATCTAGCAAATATTGAGGTTTCCATGGTTCTGAAACAATTATTTGAGTTTTCTAGCCATCAATTATTCCAAAATGCTTTTAGGATGTAAGTTTAGGTACTTCCATGCTCATATAAAGATTTTACACTTTGAAGGAAACTAACGGAAGGAGGTATAGAAAGGTAAAATATAAGAGATGACATAAATTGATTCTCTTTTCACTACAGACTCTCTTCCCTCCTAAAAGAAAGAGAGGTATCAGCTGACCGAAGAGAAATATTTTTTTTTCTCACTTCAATTTCCTTCATTTTTTCTTTTGTCAAACCAAACCAGGAAATGGGAAACTTAGGGCCTGTTTGTCCATGATTTCATATTATAATTTGAAATAATTGATTTGAAGTTGAAATTTGTTTGGACGTGCAATTCAGATCTCAAAAATGTACTTGTAAACATGGAAACCTCACAATTTGTGAAAGCTGTCAAAACTTTCTCAACTCTTAGTCTCTTATACAATCTTACCAAATGAGAAAATCATAGTTCATAAACAAGGTAATCGAATTATTCTGTGGTGTCTCATTAATAAATCACATATCTCTATGTTCCTTTTTTTATAAACAAATGTTTTCGATTGCATGTTGTAACAAACTTTCAAATACACGTAATTTAACAAAGATCCATTGGTCCAATAAATCAACAATAATAGTAACTAGCTATTCTTTAATGCAATCCTCCCATATGGTACGAACAATCTCTCCACGTTTAGCATCGATCTTTTTTTGTAAAAATTTAAATTATGGTCTTTTTGGCAAACAATAAACGTATGAAGTTTCAAATATTAAAACTTTGGAAATCACAAACTTGAAATTGAAAGCCTACCTATTAGGTGAATTTGAGATTTGACATTAAAACTCAAATTTGAGCTCCAAATTGCATAGCCAATCACCTATTTAGACAACCTCCATTCCTTTTCATTCCCATTTTCAAAACAAACTGTCGGAATCTTTTCACTTTCTAAAAGTTAATGATGTTGGACTCCCTGTTTTCTTTTATGTACTCTCTTTGTGCCAATTTATTTATCATGCTTTCTTTTTTAGTTCCTACCAAAAACAAATTCATACTTCCTTATCTCATTTTTCCTTAATAAGATTTATAGCCACACACTATTCTTTGGCTTGTTTTAGATCAAGTATCAAAAATCTTTCTTTCTTTCGTAAAACTCCGCTCCCAGTTAAAAATCACCACATAAATTGGCACAGAGGGAGTAGATATTTCCTCAGCAATTCATATGATCAATGAAAAAAATAAGCTTTGTTGATTAGACTTCAGATTTTCAGCAGATCAGATAAAGAAGTGTTCTGTTTGAACCTGATCCTTTTCCCCATTACTGTATTCATGAGAAATGTATCAGGTCCCTTGGCAGGCCACATTTAGTTGTAAGAATATAATGTGAATAAAAGTAAAGCTGGTTATCTTGGTATAATGGCTCAATCAAAGACATGTCCGAGCTGGTGCAGACTTTCATAAAGAATTGAAAGGCTCCGAGGAATTAGACAGACTTCTCGATTGACTTTACCACATGTGTTATTACACAGAAAACCCTTCAACTCCATCCCATTTCAAGATGAATTACCAAGTAATTCCAGAAAGCAAAGACCTCATTTTGACTTACACATAACGAATATCACCACACTAACTCAAAAGAGGAAGCAAATATGTGTAAGCATTAAATCGAGTGATATCAATATTATCCATGTTACATTTACTCCTATTTCTTGAACTACCTAGAGTTCTCCGACATGCTACACTAATACATAATCAATGGAGCGTACTCTAAGACTGCCCGTAAGGATGTCAATACATCCCCTTTCATGTCTTGCTCGCTGCTTATACTCCAATACATTCACTCCCCCAAATGAATCAGATTTTGAAGCACAAACATAACACTTACACCAAATTGAAGTACCATATTAAACTCTAAAATTTAGTCAAATTCACTTCAGACTAGCAAACATTCACTGAATGAGAATATTAACTTAGTAGCAACTGAGTTATAAAAACAAGATAGCAGATGGACCTTGACCTTCTCATCTTGTAGTTTCCTCCGCAGATAAAGCTTAACCATCAATCTTATACTTGGCGTAATTGATTTTACCCTCTCCTTGTCAACCTTTGACAAGGCCTGGCATTCAACCCTATGCAACTTCCAATCCAACTTCTGCAATTCGCTTCACCATATTTATAAATTTCCCAAAGGAAAATTAAACAGACAAATAGCAAAGCTCCTTAGTTGTTGATATTCATTTATGTCTACAAATATCTAGAAATGAGGATTCAGCAAAATTTATTGAACCTGGCATGTGTTGCCACAGTAGCAAACTACTTGGCATGCAGAACATCTCTTAAGGTTATTTGAAGTGAAACACCATTCACATTTAGCTGATTTATTGGGAACTGAAACATATGGATCTTCTGATATAATCACTTCCCCTGTTATTATTCGAAAAATCCCATTTAGATGTTTTTGTTCCTAATTTTAGCAAACAAATAAGTTGCAAAGTAATTGAAAATTTGAATGGAAGTAAGACCTGGAAAGAAATCCCGAGTGGTGAAAAGGCAGCGACCCTTTTCCGGCACAGAAGAGACGGTGAGCCCTTTATCACTCAACGCTTCTTCTAATTCCTCCATCACAAATCTTCTTCTGCGGAATGCGGATTTGAAACTTGAGAGCTCGAGAATGTATACTTCAAGTCCTACTCCCTAAGAAAAATGTCAAATTTTACTGATGTGCCATCCGAAATTGCTCTTTTTTTTTTCTTTCTTTTATTTAATTAGACTTTAATCAGTGTTAGACCATCTCCAACCCTATTCTATTTTACTCTTCATTCTCTATATTTAAAGAGTAAAATAGAGAATGTCTTCTCCAATCACTCTCTAAAAAAGCTCTTCATTCTCAATTTATAGAGAGGTGAATAGTAGTTCTTCAAATTTGGAGAATTACTATTCACTTCTCTATTTCATTTTTTTATTATTTTAATATTATTTCTATTATTTGTAACTAACAAATTATTTTTCATATAAGGCTATTAAATAAATTTCTAATATTCGTAATTCTTTTTAAATACAGAACAACATTTTAAAAAATATATTATTTAATATATACTACTTTCATCCCGAATTAACAATATTTTAAATATTTTTTTTCAATTTTCGTCACTTTAAGAGATAATTTGATATTATTATTGATTTTTCACTATGAAGAATGCACAAAATTTAAATGATAAACTGAAAATTTTAATTTAAAAATACAATACATGAGATAATAATTTAAATACAAGATAAAAATACAATACATAACATAATGATTTTTAAAATCACAACAATAATTTAGTAATCCGGTAGGTCGTTTTCAGATTTAACAATATTCGGAAAAAAGATAGTGTATGATCTAGAGAATTGTTGTGTTTGTGATTGCGGTTGTGCTTGTTGATTTCTTTTTTCAATTTTTCGTAGTTGGTTCTTTAAAATTTACAATAAAATATAATTTTATATTTAATAAAGAATTTTAAAAAAAATTATATTACATGAAAATTATATAGGGTGATTATTTTGAAAAAAGAAAAACGTATTTATATTATGAAATAGAAATATAAATAATAATATAATATTGAGGAGAGAGAAGAAGATTCTTTTTTAGAGAGTAAAATAGAGAATTGAGTTGGAATTGATTGTCTGAAAAAATAGAAAACTCTATATTTGGAAAGTAAAATAGAGTGTAGGGTTGGAGATGGAATTCAAACAACAAAAATAATATCATTGATTTTTTACTTATTTTCTATTGTTTGGTAAATAAACAAAAAATATATATTTGCTCAAGGGTATTTAAACTTTTTCTAGCAAAAAAACCTTAGAGTGGGAGAGGGTGGGTGTGGAACCTTGAGGGATGGCGGGAGTGGGCCAGTCAAGATGTAGGGGTTTGGTGTGTTAAGTGTATAATGAAAATATAATGTTATTTATGGAACTTGTTTTCCTTGAGAAAATATTTATCAAAAAAATTGCGCTCTCCATACTAAACACACCCTTAAAGTTATTTTCAAATTAAAGCTCCTCTGAAATTCTTTGAAGGGTCGAGAACGAATGGAATGCTGAGTAAAATTGTTCAATTTCAAATTACAGAAAGACAAATTTGCTCGAGGTAGAAATATATAGCTATCAGCTTCAATCAATTATTGGATTTAAATGTACGTTTTATCTAATTGAAGTAAAACATATAGAAATTAGGTGAAGCGCATAAATTGATACAACAATAAATAATCTGACACAACCATGCATCCTCAAGTTTTGATGCATTAGGAAAAGAATACCACAGCCAATGAACTATCTATGAGGAGATTCTAGTTGAGATTCTTGACCGTTAGATTTGTAGGTTGAGAAATAAGAGAGTCGCTTCAGTAAAGGTTTTGTGGAGAAATTAGTTCTTAGAAGGAGCTACTTGAGAATGAGAAGCAACCATGATGGCCAATTGAAATCAATTGTACGTTTTAGTTGATTTTAACTTCTTCTTTTTTTTTATGATAAGGGAAACCCGTAGCCGCTATCCTTTGGATGCGCACAGGTATAACCCCTGCTCCTATGCAATAGCTCGCAAACCACATAGGAGAGATAACCCGCACTCGACCCAGAAGGCAAACATGAATAAGTAACTATATTTTGTGAAATAAACAAACATATACCCTTCAATGGAGTTTCTATCTTTTCATTAACCCAGTGAAAAGTAGTTCAGTCAAGATAACAGATCTACAGACTAAGACCTATCATTTAGTATTCTCGAATTCATTATGATAACATACATTAATATAGCATTTGGTAAATATACTTAAATGTGGGTTCAAAGAGTTTCCTCACTTGTATAAACACATCAACAGCAACATATTCACTATTTACAGAAATCATACACGGGGCAGGGGGGCGTAGTTTCACCATCTAAACACCAGGTTAATAAAAGCATCTCATTTAACTATCTATTCACAACAGCCAATTGTTAACACCTCTGCAAAGACTCAGCTATTTGCTAGAGGATCGCTGAAAATTAGGATGCAATCAGCCAAACATGTGCCTTCGCTGAGATGGAGAATGCTCAAAACAAAAATACTCAGCATGTTAGCCTTTAGTATATCTTTGTAAAAGTATAGTCAAACTCTTCTACTTCGAGTCCTTCTGGCAATCTGTAGTGCACCCAAAAAACAACTTTAGTGAACAGATGAACCGAAATAATTATTAACTTGTCTAAAAAACTTCCTAGATTAAAGATAAAAATTTAGAAGTCACAATGTCTAAACTGTAATTTATTAGAACGTTCTAGCATGCCTTCTGCAAAGCCATCTCTCTCTATAGCTCTGTCAATTATTCGAGGAAGGAACTAGCAGGACCTAGCTCTAAAGCTACTTCTTTTCTTTCTTTTTTCCTGATAAATATCCACAAAGCTTCAACAAAAACAGGAACAAAAAGAAAAAGATAAAAAGTTGGTGGGCGTGGAGGGGAGACTGGGTGCTCTTCTAATAGTGTTGGTAAAAGTTGATTTTGTTAAAGCAGAGTAAATACCATCCAAGAATTTGATTTACTAGTTTTTCCGTTCAGAAATAGCGACAACCATCTGAGCTAAAAGGAAGCTTAAAAAACAGCGAGCTGAAAGGAAACAGAGGAGAAAAAAGGTGAATCTTACAAGATCCTCATTCACATCGATGACCTCAGAAGCTGATGAGTCAACAAGAACACTCTCCTGATTCTTTAACTCTGAGGCAGAAAATAAAGAGAATCATAGAAGAGTAAATACAAACTTACTCCTCGAAACACCAGCAATAACATTTTTATAGATTAATAGAAGATCTTACCAGCTAAGGCAGTCCTTTTACTACCAATCTTAGATTTATCTTCTGACAAATCATCTTCTTGTTGAGAGACAGATCCAATCATATCTATATTTTTCCTTGGGCTATAAAATGAAGAGCATTTGTCATTGTAACTACAGTAGATCTTTTACAGGTCATGTTATAGCATCCACAACAGAATAAAAAGCAAAATTCAAGCATATGATGAGAACAATGTATGCTGTCCGGGCACTTACATGAATGGCAATATGGGTGAACATGATTTACATGATGAACTCATGAAATATCATTTCTCATGGAAGAAACAGACATAAAAAGCTGAGGACATAAGAATGTCTATGTTTCATATATTTTTCACCCCTTCTATGTAATATATATAACCCAGCCAGCATACAAGCACAAGCAGATGCTAATGCAATCCAGATTAAGATTACACAAAATGCATTACAGGACATCCAAATCCAAGGAAATTGTGACCGCATAAAAATGCTTCATATACCTGGTTTCATAAAATGAACACCTACATTAAGGAAAGTACCACTTACAAGTTAAATTGACTATCAAGCAGGAAATGGATTGCAAGTTGAAACAAAAAAATTCCATATTTGAACCTTGAAGAATTTTGCAGTGAATTGAAAACAGTCAAAGTTCATAAGAGAACATCACTTGATCCTTCTCCCCATAAAATAATCAGAAAAAAAGTAATAGCTCACCGGCATAATGATTGCAGACCACAAGAATCCTGCATATTAACTCAGTGTCAGGAAAAAATTTAACCCAAATTTGACCAGATCTTATTACTTAAAAAAAATAAAGAGCAGAAAATGGAGAACGAACTCGAAATGACAATGTGATTACTGTGATTGGAGAAAAAAGAAATGTCCAATTGAGAAGGTCAATAAAATTCTGATTCAGTTATGGATTTAAGGAGAATTTTTTCCAAAAATCTTTATGCAGAGGCAAATATGAGATTTACTAAACACAAATAAGCAAACTACTTTTGATATTTATTTTTTTGATAAAAGTTAAAGTTAGCAAACTACTTTTGATATTAACAGCTCAACCAAAAGTTAATTTTGTTGACAACAATGCAAGTTGAAATTTCTTTAAGATAGGCAATACAATCAAGAAAGATTCACATTGTCAAAATCGAAGTAAGGACAACAAAAATGTGTAGGTTCTACTTCATGTCGGAGTGTTAAACAGAAACTCTTTTGAGTTAAGCAAGACAAAGTATTCAACTAATATTTCACAAGTATAAATCAATTAATTTCAGGATACTGTTAGGTAGGAAATATTGCAATTAGGGAGGCAGCACAGGCCCAGGGACAAAGGTGTGGAAATGCTTGGCTCCAACTAAGGTTAAATGCTTCTCCTGGCAAGTGATCAAGAAAGCCTGCCTAACACATGAAGCTTTACAGAAGAGAAATTTTCAGATAGCCTCATGATGCTTCCTCGGTAATGAGGAAGAAAAGACTAACAACCACCTTTTTCTGCATTTGAAAGGTGACTGTTCAATTGTGGTCCCTTTTCTTTAACCTCACAGGAGTCACATGGACCATGCCTGAACATACATCAGACCTACTCAGCTGTTGGATCAGAAGAGAAGGTAGCAAAACACAGAAGCGATGGTGGAGAGTAATTCCTTCCTGCATCTGGTGGACAGTTTGGAAGGAAAGGAATGGAAGGTGCTTTGAGGACAGATTTAACTCCATGCAGAAGATTAAGGAGAACTGTATTACAAACTTCCATTTTTGGTGTAAAGAAGGACATGCAGATGATGCAGTTCAGTTGTTAGATTTCCTAGGATCCTAGTAATTAGTTTGAGTTTCCTAGGCTCATTGTTGATTATTTTCTTGGAGGTGGTCAGCATAGCCCTTAATGCTGAGGAATACAAATTACCAATTTTCAGAAAAGAAAAAAAGAAAAGAAAATATTGCAATTAGGATGTTGGAGCTTAAGATCAAATGAGTTACGGACACAAGTTTATAGCCAAATCCAAAGGTTAAACACAAAGGAAACATTCACAAACAAAATCAATAGCATTTTATATTGTATTTATTTTTTGAGTAGCATTGTATATTGTATTTAGCAGATTAGATAGTCATCAAAAGCCTTACCATTTTCCAATTTCAATGTCTTAAATAGCATGTTAATGCACCACTTTGCAGGTCTACCTTACATTAACCCTACAGAAAACCTTTACTATATTCAATGCAGTTCAAGTATATGATGGAACGTGATAAATATGAACGAATCATGCATATTAACCTACTTGTTCAAAGTTAGGAAAGGATCAGATAGATGGTTATAGCTAATTATACGCTGTTGCATAAGATATTGAATCTTAGATCTTCTATTGGAGGTTTGACTCATAACAACAAAACACATGAAACCTAATTCTGCTGGCTAGATAAGTTTAGTATATAGTGATGTTAGCATTACCTGGTCAAGCAAGGAATGGTTACTTAAAGTCCCCCAAATCTCACTATCCAAACTGAGAACCTCAGCTTCCCTGCTGTCACAGGTGATCTACATGTGCAAAATTTCCATTGTTAACCAACAGCAAATAAATTGTTTGTAACTATATCTGGATGGCAAATATTAGTTCATTTTTTCAGGAAAATGCTTTACATAAGAGAAAGCAACCCAACATCTGTGAATAAGTCAACAAACCGTACAAAAAAATACAATACAACTCTGATAATTCAACCACAATAAGCTCATTATCCGTGTCAGCAAAAAATGCAAAAGCACTTCAATCCAGTGTTTTGGAAGGCGAGGGGTGTCGAAGGCCCTCTTCACTGAGCAGTAAAATGGGAAACAGAGGTAGAAGCTTGTAAACAGAGTACAAAAACTGTGGCAGGAAGAAGCTGAGCAAGAAAAAGAAAGAAAAGAAAGAAGCAACTGGAAAACAGAGGAGAAAGCATAAAGAAGAAGAAAACAGAAGAAAGGAGAAGCAGGTATCTCAACAGCTGAACCCTAGCTCTTAAGTACCGGAAAACGAGATGATGCTGCCAGAAAACAGAGGAAGAAGCTGTGCTCTAAGTCAGGTGCGAAAGAGACCTAGCTTTCAAGTTTCATTTTAAAAAAAAAACATTGTTTTTCTCGCCTCGACGTCGCCTTACAGATCGTCTCTTGCCGGAAAGCAAAAAGGCTACAACAGGTCGCCTTGCCTCAGCGCTTAAAGCGAGAGGCAAGTGCATTGCACAACACTGCTTCGACACATACTATTGTTTCGTCTTAAAGAACTTTAACAATGTCAAGTTACTAAATTAATAAGCCAAAAAGCCTTCTTCTGACTTTGAATAAATCAATTCTTTAATACACAAGGAGTAGTGAAGCAGAATATACTTATTTCCAACAACACCCATGGCATCTGTTTTCTGACTTGTTAGCACTTTAGTAATGAGATTTATTTATTTTTTGGTAGATTAGTAAAGTCTCGCTTTTCTGTTGGAGCAAGTGCTTGCTAGGGAGTCACTTTTTTTTATCTTCATCTGAAGCTAACCAGTGTTATTACAGGAATGCTGACCAGAGAGAAGGCAGTCTCTCTCGTGAAAGATGACCCAACTTCTCTTTTTTCTTTATTATTTCAGTTCTCCTTTTCTTTGATGACCAAGAGGCTAGAAGATGGTAACCTCCGTGACAAGGGTATGGGAAGAGGTGAGGACTAGGAGGGCCTATTATTGATCTACATACCACTTTCCAGGTGACACTATGGTTTCCTTTCAAAAAGGAAGTTGATGGGAATGCAGACGTACTTACACTTCTGATTTTCTCTTGTTTTTCCAATTGGAATGCCTAAGAAGCCAATTAATAGTTTCTGAGAAAAATCTAAACCTTGATTATATCAATTGTCTAACTCTAGCAAACCTAGCACCCCCAGCAATTGCATACAACCCAGAGCCACCTCAGCCAAAAGCAATTCAGAATAAATTTCACCCACAGCTTTCACCTACTATCTTTTGTCTAGCTAATTGTCTTCTCTACTGAATATCTGTGCTCAAAACAATTATATTGTGATATATGCATTCATCTAAAAGTACAGGTCCCTCCAATACCAAAATCAGCAAGGGCTCCCTGTACCAGACCTTATATAGCTAAGAAACTTAGGCAAATCCTTCTAGGCTTTTTTAATTGGCGTTCAGTCCTCCTATTTGTTTAATAGAACAGTTGAGACAGCAAACTTGCAAAGCTCAGTTCTGGCAGGCCCTCCTTAAAAGGGTCAGATCAGAACCAGAAGTGACACTAACTAAGAATGCAGAACTAAACCAGGAAACTTTTCCTCCTAAGATACCCAGCAATGATCCTTATTTTTTCACAATTTCTGTTACAGGGTAACAAGCAACAGACAGATAGAACATTTCCTACACACTATTTAGCACGTCTCTTATATTTAGCAATCTTCTGACAGACCTTGAGGGAGTTGTTGCTAGAATCAAAAACCTCTGTGCTTCCAGAATAACTGCATCATCAAAACAGACATGTCATTTAAAAGTGAATGTTGTTAAATATACCAATATCAAAGAAATTCTCACCATTTATCTTCCGGAGTGCACAGTTCTTTATGATGCCTAATTAACTTTTCAGCATCATTTTTGCTTCCCTACACATCCAAGAGTTGGAACAAGAAACTCTGACTGAAAAAACTGAAAGATATGATAGAATATACCTTTGAGATGCAGATATCTGAGCTGTTGCCTTTGACGGATTTGGAAGGCTCACGCATTATGGTTTTACACCTTGAGATTGTGTCGTTTTCTTTCAGGGAACGTGGATTTTCATTCTTCTGATCAGACAAGGGTCGTAACCTGAGAGTTCTTGAACAATATGGCTGCAGCTCAGTTCTAATATCTGCCTCAATGGTTCCATGTGCATCATCTTCATGTTCATCATCCATTGAAAACTCCTTGTGTAATTCAAATGATACAGAAGCTGAAAATGGTTTAGATGTTTTTTGTCTTTCTCTAGTAGTGAGCTCCTGATTTGCTTCACTTATCTCCTTCTTATCTGAATATGAATAACCGCAATTCTTTTTTAACATGCTCAATGGGAGAGGGCCCTTTTTGCAAAGTTGCATTTCCAATGTGCTGCCCCCACTGTTACCAGACCGCTTCATGCCATCTTGAGATTTTTGGTATTGTGTACTGATGATGCCAGCAGTCTGAGATAAAACAGGAAGAACGGGAACAAAATCAGTTAGGCACTTCCATGAAAACTGATAAAAATTAATGCAGGGGTAAAGGCATAAACCTGAACTTTCTTTTTCGAAATATCAAGTAAACTCCTAATGAAATTTTCATCTAGCTGATAACGAATTAAAAGATCACTTTTCCCCTGCAAAAGAAAAGAGGAAGTGTAAATAAAAATTAAAAAAACAAAGCAAATGCCAATCAAGTGAAAAGAACTTGCCTGACTATTATGTTCTTGACCCACTTTATAGAGTGAAGATGGCAGCAAAATAAGTCCAGAGATATGTGAATGAGACACACCTCTGTTGCTTATTGCATCCAACAAAGAAATCCCAATATCTGACAACGTATGAAGATTCTGCAATATGATCACCCTCATGGTTCAACATTAATATATTTAAGAATAAGGAACTAGCAACAATTTCAAAACCAAGGAAGACACTGACAGGAGTAATTTGTGCATCAACAGCATCCTCTGCCTTTTTTATTGCATGGAAGATACTTCTCAAGTATGAGCTAGCTTTGCTAATGAGGTCCACGGTGCCATCAGAGTAATTAAAATCAATCAATGCCCGCAAGCTGAAAACAAGTGGACTGGCCCAAAAGGATAGTAAGTAAAAGATGAGGTGTTTAAAGACAGCTGATGAGTAAGCACTAACCTGAAAAACTGCGCGCAGGAATTGGCATCATGGTGATCGGCAGTGGGAAAATTTGGATCATGAGCAAGGACATGGATCAGGAAAACCACTATATAAACAGGAAAACCAGTCACATGTCCAGGCATTGTAGACATTCGATTTATTCTTGCTGCACTGCCATATACATGTACAAACTCTTCCATGTATTTCAAAGACTTAAAGAGGGAAAAAAGGACAGTGTCAGAAGAAGGAAAAAAACTGACAAAGTAAGAAGAAACAAAAATTTTAATAAAAACCTACAATTTGTTGGAGATCGTCTGAAGAGTCTGTGGCAGCAAATGGAAATGCACATGCATATCTACAAGGAATCTTATGTTCCTTCAAAAGCTTTTGCACCTTCTTAATAAACAATCTCTGTACTAGAGGAGAATTATCCTATCAAAAGTTATAGGAATCTATGATCAGAAACTTCAAAAAATGACAAAGTTAAACCCAATGCAAGCTGCTACCAATGTTAACTTAAATAAACATGGGCCTTTTCTTAATAAGGATAAACACATAGGCTTCCAATTCATTCAAGTCAAATTCTGCTAAACTGAATGTCAGGAAATTGATGACTCTTTGACCTAAACAAAAGTTTTTTCTAGCAAGCATGGGAGAAAAGAAAATAAAACAAGTCAAACTGGAAAATATAAATCGAACTCAGGAAAGGAAAGAATTAGTCCAACTAATAGCAAAGTCTGAATCAAGAGAATTGTCTGGATTAGCTTCCTTATACATGACCATATAGAGTTTGCAGAAATTGCAGAAAGGGAAGAAGTGGCATGGAGGCAAAGATACAGGGTTCTATGGCTCAAAGAGGGTGACAGAAACACCAAGTTTTTCCATAAAACTGCAACCTGTCAAAAGAGGTACAACAACATTGATAATATGTTGATCAATGGGGTCAGTGTAACTGAACCAGCAGAGATCTGAGAACAGATTATAAGCTTTTATCAAAATTTATGCACAGAAACAGAAGATTGGAGACCACAGTTCAACCCCAGAGAAAGACTTATGATCAATGAGGAAGATAATCTATTGCTCCAAAGCCAGTTTGGAGAGGAGGAAATAAAATAGTTTGTATTCTTATGTGCAGGGATAAATCCCCTGGAGGAAATAAAATAGTTTGTATTCTTACGTGCTGGGAATAAGCCCCTGGCCCAGATGGATTTTCCATGGCTTTCTTTATCCAATGTTAGGAAGTAGTTAAATGTGATAAGGTAGCTGTTGTACAGAATTTTCATGATCAAGGCTACTTTGGAAAAAGTTGTAATAGCCTTTCATAGCTTTGATCCCTAAAAAGGTGGTTGCTTCAGAATTGAAGGATTTTAGGCCCATCAGCCTTGATTGGCAGCTTATCACCTTACACAAGGTCATCTACAAGCTTCTGACAGAAAGGCTAAAAAAAGTGATGTCAAAATTGATGCCCAACAAATGGCATTCATCAAGGGTAGACAAACTCTAAGTTGCTCGGACTCGGGTGCAGGTGTCGGATACGGGTGAGGATCAAGACGTCAGAACCTTCATGATTTAAATTCTAAGGGTTGGGGATAGATACAGGTTCAGGATTCAGCTAAAAGCAATTCAAATATCTAAAAATAAAGATATGAAACCTAAATTATGAGATAATATGTGGAAAACTGGAGGAGAAAATATTGAACAAGAGGAGAAACTTGGAAGGGGATAAAAGAAAAAGGAGTGACATAGAAAATTCCATATACCATTTTCTTCAATTTCACCTTAGCTTTTGTTTTGATTACAGAAATCATTGAATCTGTCTGAAATTTCTCCGTCGATTTTGGTCAAAGTACTCACAATCTGTTGACTAGACCGGGAATGGTTCCCACCCCCACACTCATGTTGTGTCGACACGGGTGCAGCACCAAAAGTGAAGAGTTCAGTTACCTTAGGACAAATTATGGATGCTATCTTAATAGCAAATGAATGTGGGGATGTGAGGATTACTTCAAAAGCTCCAGGAATTATACGCAAGTTAGACATAGAAAAGGCTTAGGATCATCTAAGTTGGGAATTTCTTTGGAAGACCCTTGAGAGGATGGGTTTTGGCAGCAAATGGATAAACTGGATAAAGTTCTGCGAGTACAGTGAAGTTCTTTCTGTTCAGATCAATGGTTCACCATCTGGTTTTTTCCCTTCTGAGAGAGGACTGAGACAAGGTGACCTTCTTTCCCCTTTCCTATTTATCCTGGCATGGGTGGATTAACTGATATGTTGAAACCGCTCAGCTAAATAACATGATCAGGGGTTTCAAGGTCAATGACGGTGTTTCCACTTTTTGTTTTTAATAGATGTTCACCTTATCAAAAAAGAAAATACGTGATCATATAGCAAACAGCAATGCATAAAATATTCAACATTAGTCAACTCATTTTCAGAAGCTATACTTCCACAGTAAGAAACCCAACTTAAGCCATATAATAGTCCAAATTGACCAGTGTAAGAGCTCCCCTTTAGAAAACTATCAACTTTGTAACTCTTGAGTTCTTCCATTCCTGCTTGAAATTTTATACTTGCTTCCCATTCATTCTACTCATCCTCTTCCCTAACATATTCTTCTCTCTTTTCTTTCCCATTCATTTTTTAATCTACATGCAGTAACAAACTGCACAGGACTGCTGATTTAACAGCAGGAGGTTACTTAATTTCTCAACTGATTGGAGTTTCAGTAAAAAAGAGGCTAACTAGGCTCCTACCACTTATTCCCATTCTCATATTATGCAAGAAATGATGTCACTCAGAAGAAGAAGAGGTCCTAGACAATGGATATTCAGATGACAGAGAGAAAAACATAAATAAGTCAAACCGTAGGTCTGAGTAGGAAAATCCCATGATTCCATGACCATCAAAAGAAAGGTAGGTGGGATTCAAACTGTGGGTCTAAAGAGGCACGGAAGAGAATTGTTGGCTGATTCAACTTAGAGTTGGCTCTTGAATGTTTAATCCAAATTAATGTAATCTTTTGTCCCCATGTTTCATGGCATGCTGAATTGGTAAAAGGAAGCACGTCAGATTTACGGGCATATTCGTTGTAGATGGAAGTGGTATCTGCTTAAAATAGAACACTTCCATCTTCAGAAATCGTCAACAAATACTAATAATATGTACTCCATTCACAAGCTCTGAATACACATTTAAATTACTGAAACAGTTTTCGGGTGGATTGCAAAGAGATCAATATGATATTGTCTGATCGAATACAATGTTGAATTTCAGAACTCCGTATTAGATCTTTACTGTGAGGGTGAAAAATGCTTGTTTATATTATATCTAAGTTCTTTTCATTCAAAAAAATAATCAACTTTGTAGTTACTTTGTGTAATCAATATGGGACTACGCGATGATGGTATTAATTTTCTGTTTTACATGGCAAAGTTCGTAAATTATGGAAGACGTGCTACTTTATCTCCAATGAAGGCTATCTGAAATCATAGGCCTCCTACCAGAGAAAATGAAATTGCAAGAGTTCTATTTGCAGATCTGACCATTACTCTACTCTTAACATACATTAGTCAATACCATATAAGACAAACAACATGAGAAATGACTACAGTTCTGCTGATTGTAACAGTGACAAGGTTATATACTTGAAATGTGATAACAGCACGAACTATACAAGAAAAACGATTCTATAGTATCCAATCCAACTGTTATTAATCAATTATGGGCCACAAGAAGACCTACAAGAATATTAAAGTAGTTGAAACTCAAACTAATGCATCTTTTTGGCCAGTGAATTGCTAGAATTAGTCGGCATTTACTGACATATTACTTTAGAGAGGAGGTCTTCTAACCTTGGCCGTCAAAACTGTGCAGCGGAAAATTTGTGGCGAAATGAGTGAATCCCACCTTCTTGAGAGCTGAAGAACAGATTTTGCAGCCGCTAATCTAATATGAGCCTTGTCAGAATCACTGCTAGAAAAAAGGTTTTCAGTGATTAAGTCATTGCAAGTGTGACAAATGCAACAAAGATATCACCTACACAAACAATGTTCCTTCAAGCTAAACTGAGAATACCTTCAACTTTCCAGCATTCATTTGTTCTTGTTAGATTTTCTTACAAGTTATGATACTGTGACTTGTAAGCATATTATCTACAGGAAATACACAATTGACCTGCAATACCTTATGCTTGTCTGAAGTATAAGCAGCATAGCATCTACTAATTGGTAAAGTAGGTTCAAACATTTTCTGCCAGTAGGCAAGTGTAAGCTAAAAGGGCAGGCCTTTGCACAATGGTAGAGTTTCTCCCTTGGAGTATAGGTCACAGGTTCTAGGTATGGAAATAGTCACTTTGCAGAAAAAATAGGAGCAGACTGCATACAGTATACACCGCTCTCCCCCACACTAGCCAAGGAACACTCTAGGCAAGTGTAAGCTAAGTAGCATAAACAGACAAGAGGATAAAGTTGGAAACAGAACAAAAGTTAAATATTTGGGGCAAAAAGACATGAAAGAGAAAAGAAGAACGGAGACTTAGGCTGGTGGCTAGAGTTTATGCGATATTCTGGGGCCATCTTTCTTATTTCTACAAGTAATATTTTTCATGCTAAGGCCCAAAATGACTACTCTAGACTTTTCGATAGATTTGGATTCTGGTGTCCCAAAATAGTGTACTATGTCCATATCAGGCACCAAAACAATAAGTAAATAAATAACCCTTCGCGGTGGCCCAGTGGTTTGGGCTTGGGACTTCCATGTTGGAGGTCTCAAGTTCGAAACCCCTTGCCAGCGAAAGCAAGTGGTTTGCTTCTGGGCCGAGCTTGTCGCACCGGGCTTGCCTAGTGCGGTTTACCTCTCCTATGTGGTTTGCGAGCTATTGCATAGGAGCGGGGGTTTTACCCTGTGCGCACCCAAAGGGTAGTGGCTGCGGGTTTCCCTTGTCATCAAAAAAAAAAAACAATAAATAAATAAATATTGTGTACAGTGTCACGGACGTAAATTGTGTGCAGTGCTTCATAGAATGTGACACCATGTTAGAAATGCTTTAAACCTAAGTCATAACATATGTTAGGAGATAAACCATGAATCTAAACTACAGTTAATTTATGTCAGAGCATATAAGAGCCTTGCAAGAACATCAGTGCATGACCTAATGACCATGGAGATTGACCCTCTTCCACATCATTAAGTGGAGACATCTTTAAGACCACTACTTTTCTTACACCTTCTGTATCTGTATAGGGTAGTGCCTAATTCCTCAAGTTCTTCAGTCTAACATACAAGTCATTAACAAAAATCATTTCATTCACAAGTCACCAGGAACCGTAATTATCCAACTAGCGAGAGCCCTCTAATCGCTCAAAGAAGCATAATCCCATGTGCTGATAAACATCTTAATAAGAATTTTGAAAACATAATTGATACCTTGAGTTAATACCATCATAATGATCACCCTTCTGAAGCATTTCCAGTATGATATCCAGTAAAAAGTTAATTGGACGACTGACAGTTGCACTTCGATGGGGCAAAAAGCTCCGAACTAGTGTCTTGAGCCCAAAAATCTGCATCAACTGAACAGTCAGATGAAGCTATAGAAAGAAGTCCTAACTAGAAAGGTAAACTATTTCACACTAACATCCTTTGGGCCCTTGCTGAAGTTCAGAACTAATTTGAACATTATTAGCATATAAGCCAATCAATGAACTCACAGTCAGCTCCATGAAGGATAACTTTCAGATATGGTACCTGTCACGTCTCACTAGCACAAATATTGGGTAACTCTACCACAAAACCTTAAGCAGATGGGAAGAACTTTAGGTTGTTACACCAGCTCTTTGACATCTAGGTCACCCCCTTTGGAGTAAGTTTCAGATAAGTGTGTAGAATATTCACCAGGGTAGATAACTAAAGAGATAAGCTTAATACATACTTTCCTCCTCAACTTGCACAATAATTACGCCTTTTCTTCACGAGTAGCTTATTACACACCTTCACTATTTATCACGTGGAAAGCACATCTTTTTCCGACAAATCTAGCGTATGAAGAGCAAAAACATTGTATTCGAAGATTTATTTGAGTGTCACATGTCCTGTTTCCTTCCCCATTCTTTTTAACAGGTCTTATTTACTCTTTGTTCCTCATATTTACCCTACAACATTGATGATTTTCTAAGCTTATTGATCCAAAATATTTCAAGAGAACTTTCTCTAAAACCCACCTTATTAATATTATGGGTCTCTTCCAGTGTGGTTCTATGTAGATTCAGACAAAATTGGGCTGAAAGCCTGAAAGGTATGGAGGAAGAAAAGGATGTTTTCATGTCACCTGTTTCAAAAATAAAGGATGTTTTGTAGTTGGGCTGAATCTAAACTGGAGTGAGACTTAGAAGAGCGGAATGGGGAAGGTTGTTTTGTCCCCAAATTAATAGACGGGTATAGGGTTGTGCAACTGGAGCTGCTGTCCCCGGTACAGCGGTGACGACGACTGTGCTGAATAAAGTGCCAAGGGCAAGGCTAATAGCAACAGTTTTAGTTGTGGAGCACTAGCACAGATGTTGCTACAGACCATGATTGTTTCAGTACAGAGGTGATCGTCGTGGTGGTTGCAGCTGTGATTGTAATGGTTGTAGTGGATGTGAGGGTTAGAGTTGGTTTTGACACCACCCAGAGAATTAATATGCATTAATGGTCTTTACTTTGTTGTTGGCTGCAAGGTCAACCTATGGGTGTCTCTGGTTCTACAGCCATGCCCATTTTCTTTCCTTTTGGGACAAGTGAATAGGGTGCCACAGTTACACAACACCTTCTTTTCCTCCAGCATAACATTTTGGCTTGTTCTAATCATTGAAATTTGGTTTGACTAGCGTTGTTGAACTGTAAAAGAAATGGGGGGAAATCTTTTTTGGGAATTGTTTAAAATTCTTTTAAGAAGTTATTGATCTGCAAAGGTGTGGAGGAAGAACTTGACCTTTTTTTACCTTATGAGACATGTCACTCTGTGATCGGTGCATGTCATACACTTTCCAAGAGGACGTGGTCTTACATTGTCCAGTGGATTTCAAACACAGATCTTGCAAACTAAGGTGCAAAGGGGATTTTAGTTCAAGATGGATTGGGTAAGGCAAGTTTTAAGACATAGAAATAACAATCAGTTACCCATTCACAAGTCACAGGGATGGAGTATGAGAAATTATGAATCAAAAAGATTTGCTGGAGGAATAGCCCTGCTAAAACATGATACTAAGAATGAAAATGGAAATTAACATTGCTGGTGAAACTAAGGAGAGGTTTCTGCAATGAAATTTCCCCCAACAATTTGGCACTAACACAAAAACTTGATTGTATGTACATCTAAAATTTGGCGATGTGAAATGTATTTTTGGTGATGTGAAATGTTATCAAGGAACTTGAACACCAATCACCAAGAAACACTTTTTATAACCAAGAAATCCACGAAGGTCAGAAGCGCAAGGTTCAAAACTATGTGGTTGATTGGCTTGCCCCCCTACCCTTCACTAAACTACCAGGCATAGGCTTTTTCTGGCTGAAGGTTCCAAACTCATGATGTGCGCCTAACCAACAATCACGCGTTACACTGTTACCGCTATAGCAATCCACTAAGAAACACTTTTTATAACCAAGAAATCCACGAAGGTCAGAAGCGCAAGGTTCAAAACTATGTGGTTGATTGGCTTGCCCCCCTACCCTTCACTAAACTACCAGGCATAGGCTTTTTCTGGCTGAAGGTTCCAAACTCATGATGTGCGCCTAACCAACAATCACGCGTTACACTGTTACCGCTATAGCAATCCACTAAGAAACACTTTTTATAACCAAGAAATCCACGAAGGTCAGAAGCGCAAGGTTCAAAACTATGTGGTTGATTGGCTTGCCCCCCTACCCTTCACTAAACTACCAGGCTTAGGCTTTTTCTGACTGAAGGTTCCAAACTCATGATGTGCGCCTAACCAACAATCACGCGTTACACTGTTACCGCTATAGCAATCCACTAAGAAACACTTTTTATAACCAAGAAATCCACGAAGGTCAGAAGCGCAAGGTTCAAAACTATGTGGTTGATTGGCTTGCCCCCCTACCCTTCACTAAACTACCAGGCTTAGGCTTTTTCTGACTGAAGGTTCCAAACTCATGATGTGCGCCTAACCAACAATCACGCGCTACACTGTTACCGCTATAGCAAAGCCTTAGGGCCGAGAAACATAGCATTAGAGTGATGAAATTCCCAAAAGGATTATATAATGGTGAACATGTATAACTACAAGACACATTTTGATGTATATGTTTGTGATTAAAAGTGATTTATCATTTTATATTACCTTTAGGTGTATATACTGTTCTTATGTATTTTGAGATTTCAGAGTTTGAATTTTGATACTTAGGAAGTGCAATTTTAAATAGCATTTTAGGAATGTGATTTATAAGTTGTATTTTGAGAATGTGATTTTGTCAGTTGTGATATGTTATTATTAACCTCTAAGACCATCCTCAAGACATTTGTTACCTCAAGAAAAAAATCTTGCGTGTATTGGTCAATTTGCTCAGATTGTCGGTTCCAAGTCCAAATAAAGGAGGGTTGTAGTAGGCTGGCAGGCAGCAGCTAGGCCTAGGGGCGGCTCAAATACATCGGTGGCCTATAGCCAAATTCGAATGGAGGCCTTAAATTCTAATATATATTTTTTATGAAGTTTATTGAGATATAGCCAATTATTTAATCTTTATTGAGATATAGTATTCAAGATTTGTCAAACTTCTATTACTTCTTTCCTCTTATATGAAAAGTTTATATTTTCTACAAATAATATTTCATATTTCTATTTTTAAAAAACACTTATAACCTTTTCTTTTTTTTTAAATGAGTCCCCTCAAATTTGGGGGCCCAACAATTGTCTTTTTTCAAAGCTGTAGAGTCGCCCCTGCAACTAGCATAAAACTAGTCAATTCCATGATGAATCCTCACAACACATGTAATAATACTCATCAAAGATGAGTTTAAATGAGTAACATGGTTAGTCGGGATTCATATAGGCAACCTCAATAAGATGGGACGGAGGCATCATTAATGTTGGTGGTGGAGGTGATGGTGTCTGAAGCAGCTTGGACATACCTCAACTATTCCTTTGAATCTTGTTATTTCTCCAACCAACACATATACTAATAACTCTATCCACCCAGGCTTAGGCACATGTAAAAAGTTTGCCTCCTCCACGCCATCAATGGGTTTATATGTTACCTCCACCTTCTTATATCTCGAGTTAATTCACATTTTCTCTATGTGTTTAGCAACTTTGTGGAATTTTGAATAGAAAAATATGCATATTCGTACGAACTACATAAAGTGAGAAGTGTGTTTGGTACAAAGTAGAATATTTTCCTATAAAAAAAAATATCTTGGAAAACGAGTTGGTTTCTTACCTACTTTTCTGGTGTTTGATCAGTAAGCAAAAAAACCGTTATCTCAAAGGCATTTATATGTAACCTAGTAAAACACCATAGGAGTGGAAAGGGGTGGGGGGTGGCAGTGGGTTGGTCAAGGGGTAGGGTTGGGCAGGTGGGGGAGGATATAATAAACATAGAATGTCGCTTACAGAACTTCTTTTTCCTACTTCTAATGAAGTCATTTTCCTCATTTTGTAGGAACTTGTTTTTCTAGAGAATGTTTTCCAAAAAAATTGTCCAACCAAACATGGAAAAATAAGAAAATGTTTTCCTCCAAACTAAACACACCCAAAATCTCTTGAAGGAACTAATTAAGAGAAGCCAAACTGTAATTCAAAATCAGCACATATGAGTGAGGAGTTCTACATGCAATCCGGTTACTGAAACCCCCAATTGATTAACAAAGACACCAAAATCCACGGCTCTATTTTGGGAATGGGCATCAAGTTCATTCCGTTGTGTATGTTATCTTTGGAGAATTTCTTTGTGTTAAAGAAATGGACCTTGAGCCTACACAACCCCAAAAGCTAGCTCATGAGAGGAAGATTCTCCATGACCATATAAGGAGACCAAGGACCTCTAATCCCACCGACGTGGGACTCCAACACCCACCCTCATGGCAAGCCCAGGATTGGACATTTGGGGCATGGATAATGCAAGATGGGAGACCCAACATCAGAAACAATGAATTGGGATGAGTCAGGCACAGATACTAACTCAATCCTAAAAGCTAGCTCATGAAGGAGGATTGTCCAGGACCAAGGACCTCTTATCCCATCGATGTGGGACTCCAACAACTTGGGATGGAAACAGATGCTTGGTAAAGTTATCAGTTCTCAGTGATCTCGTCACATTCCTAAAACTAGTTCACAATGCTCAAGTGCATATCCATGAGTACCGCTAGTCAATATGAAGAGCTACTTCAATCTGTGAGTGCATTCTTACAAGATGGATCCCCAAATGGAGACATAAATATTATTGGAAAAGATGCAGGTGCAGATCAGTTAGTTGACAGCTTTTGAATGATCAGAGAGATGTAGACTGGATTCTAGACTGGTAGAACAGAAATGAAATAGGAAAAAGAAGTGAGAATAAGATGGATGGGACTCACCTTTAATTGGCAAAAACCACTACATTCAGAAGTCTTTTCTGACAAATCCATATCCTCCAACATGGCCAGCTAGGAAACAAATTGTCTACATCAGTAGAGAAGAAACAGAACAATTACAACTATCAAAGTGGACAGGCTAAAAGAGAACTTATCAGTTATCATGCCTTCCAATTTAAGCAGTTCATTTTTTTCCATTTTTAGGGGAACAGGTAGTCGCTAGTCAATAACAGAAGAGTCGAACTCACATCAGTTAGCTGAAATATTTCCTCAATGATATAACGGGTCACCACCTCTTCATGTTCTTGAAATGCTAAAACAGAATGTTGTGCCAGACAGCCCAAAGACTGCAAAACTGTTGGAAGCTGTTTCCCTAGATGTAGAGAATCCACAAGTGTCTAGAAATATAATAGATGCAGATGAGAGAGAACCTTAGAATCAATTCATACATGGAGTAAAATGATAGACTAACGACACAAAACAAAAACAAAAAATAGAAAGTAAAAACATTTTTCAGTTTATAGTGTCTCCATTAGTACTAACGTAAAGTAAAAACAGACACTCAAACTTGGCCTTAGTTGGAAAGTAAGCACTCAAACTTTGAGAGAGCATATCTAGACATCTTAACTTGGTCTCAACTAGCAACTAAACACTCCAACTCATCCCAACAGTGTCCCGCGGACACCCGATGCACACATGACACATAAATTTTGGAGGTGTCTAGATGATCATTTTGTAATTTTGGACTGCTCAACTGAAATAGCGGAGATAGCTGAGGTGTCTAGATGTACATTCTCAAAGTTGGAGTATTTACTTGCCAGCTAAGGCCAAGTTTGAATGTTTGTTTATGTATTATGCCTAAATAATGTCCGTAAAATTGTAAAAATGGAAAAGTAGGAAATTTAATTTAAATGACTAAAGGAGAAAAGAAAACAATGGATCAATCAATATGGAACTATAGCACAATAGAGCCCATTTTGCTAAAAGGGCAAATATTCAAGTCAGGTATAGCACAGAGCATCTTTTTAAGAAAGTATAATCTGTAAACTGTTGAGGTTAGAACATTAAACCAAAATAGTAACAATGAAAACAAGGTGTCCTAGATAAAGAAGTGTGTGATTGTAAAATTGATGATGGTCGTGGTCGTGGTAGTGGTGGTAATGATGATGATTATAACAAGAATGATCATGCTTATGATTATCATTATTATTATCATTTTGATTTTTGATGATTATTATGACCATACAAGTATAATTTTATTATTATTATCAGTTGTAGAGGTGGTAGTTAAAGTAGTAACAGCAGTAGCAAAACATAGTGCTAAGAGCAGTACCTGCTCAGCTGAACTAGTAGACAGGAACCAAAGGCAAAACAGTTAAGTGAAGTATTAAAATTTTCAATTTGACATGCTTGTTAGTAGCAGTTAGTAGAAGTTTATAGTCGGATCCCATTAGTTTGCAATCATTAAAACGTAAAAGAAATCAGGCATACTCCAAAAGATGCTGAAAATGAACAGACATTTTACATCACTATGCCAAGAAAATGACAGTTAGCCACCTTGCACAAATCTAAGAAAATGGACAGCTCTGAAGGGCCCATTAGTGCAGCAATTGCAGAAACAGCCAATTTAGATTGAGCACGATTGCCATCCAAGCAAACCTTCTCCAAGAATGGATATATGTCACTGCAACAAAGCAAATACAACTGCTCTAACTCGGAACAAAAAAGAGAGTAGTAACTTAGCAGAACACACACAACAAGGAAGAACACATTCCACTTTTCTGCAAAACAAAAGGATAAATAAAAATTATACATAAAAAAGAAAATAAGCGGGGAAATGGGAAACAAAAGTAAGCAGTTTTGCAGGAAGAGTTCTACAAGAAGCCAACCCATCGAAGTATTTATGTTAAAACAAGCACGGAATGTCTAATCTAATCTTTCAACCAAGAAAGACGAAACCCATGTTATCCTCCAGTTTGAAGATAAAGATTCTTTGCTTTGATACAAATTAGAAAGAAGCTCCTGTCATATAAAATACAGAAAAGAGAATAGAGAAGTTAAGCTGATGGTCAGAAGGATACACCCAGATTGAAGTTAATAGCAGAAAAGACTCCATTTTTTCAGGAGTAGGAGATGCTAACATGGTGAAAACCCTGGACCACTCCTTGGCTTTATGTAAATACAATAGAAACAAAGGGCAGACTTCAAAAAGAATCAGATGATCAACTTAAGACCTACATTTACTTGAATATGACACTACAATATAAAGTAGTGCTGTGTTTTTTAAGTTCATGCTCTCACTAAATCACCAAATGAAATACTTTATGCCGAGAGATACTAATTCTAAAACAAATCAGAGGAAGGTAATGCTCAATCCCGAAATGAGAAACTACACACATCATCACAAAACGAGGTATCAGAAGAGAAATTTGCTATATATACAACACTATACAGTAAATACTGCATGGTGCTTGAACCAAAGAGTAATCTATTCTCAACCTAACAGAGTGAAAATTTTCATCAGAATGTTGGCTACAAAGTCAATGTAACAAAAGAATTAGTGAAAGCTCAATACTATCTATCAGACTCATTCTTTTGTATACTGCAGTCACTATAGAAAGAAAAGGACATTTCCCTTTGGGCTAGGAGGGCTTCCACTAGGGAAGGGAACCTGCTCTCCATTTTCTACAAAAATGCACAATACTACAACCTAGAATTCAAAAAATTACCCAAGGTTGATTGACATGTGGGATCCTTCTTTTGCAAGAAATTGGATCAGCTGTTCGTTAAATGGGATAACCTCCTCCAACAACAAGTTCTCGAATTCTGTCTCCAAACCTCTCAAGAGTGAAGGGAATGCACTGAGAATAGTCTGGCAAGAAAAAAGGGATAAAGATGAAGCAATAGCATACAATTGAAATGGATGTGAATACTGTATGAAGTAAAATCTAACACACAAGATGAGTGAGAATAAAAGGTTCAAAGTGGCGCATATATAAAGCTTAAGTTTCCTTATGCCTTTTTCCGAGCTGGAGAACTTCATTCAAAAGAAGTGATTTAACTCACCCAGCAGATGCCTATGCAAAGCAACAATGAAAAATAACTTTGTAACAAAAGGTTATCTTTTTAAGCACGACTTTCACAACTGTCATGCTCAAACAGCAAAAAGATCTGAATCCTTCTATGATCTCCTATTCAATTAACATAGTGACAGTATATTACTAGCGACCTAGGTTTAACTTTCTAGAAATCAGCAGATTCTTTTGGTGCACACATAGAGTTCCCTATTGTATAGAAGATTGGGTGGAGTTTGTAGAGAATCATTTCTTCTTGCAGATTCTTTAGTCTTTACCTTTTGGTATACCCTTGTATACGGCCAGATTTTTGGCCATGTTTATGAATGATAACATGTTTAAATCAACAAAAAAAAACAGCAGAAGTGGAACTGCAACAGTAACTCTCATAGTTTGGTGCACCTAACTGATATCAGTATTTCAATTGAACGCTGAGAAGGAGAGGAAGAAAAGACAAGAATGTATTTTGACTATTATAGCATAATCTGCAGAGCAGTCAACCTAACAGTACCCAAAGTTCCCAAATATTGGGTGTGGAGAAGCACTGAAGATGATGATAAAAAAAATAAAAAAAGTTGGCAAAATTCACCAATTTCAGGATTCTTCTTTTAACTTAAAGTGATTATCTCTTACCAAGAGGAGTTGCACAGAAGAATCCTCCAAATGCTTATTCCTAAATCTGTCGCCTGAAAGATGATCAAAGATACAGTGCACATGCTCCAAACCAAATAGATTAAATGAACATTTCATGGAGAGTAATTGCAGAAACTCAGTATGCAGACTCTTGTTGCCAGTCTTCCTCAAAAGGTTATCCTGGATAATGCAAAGGGGCGACAAGAGTTTCATTAAATCTGCAGAGGAACAGATAATGGTGCAATAACTCAAATCTAAAGATGAAAAAAAAAGATAAGATTACTCTAATCCACAAAAAAGTGCACTACCATGTTATCGTGAACTTGCACATGTGCCAACCCAAATCAGGTGTTATAATCCAGATGAAACCAAAGAGTTGGGAAGCCAGAAATACAATGGGGAATGACCACGCAAAACACTCTGCATCTTACTGTGATCATGAAACTCTTACCTCCAACCCAATAGAAATTTCTTTTTCAACACTTAAAATGTGAATCTGACTAATTCAAATGCATTAAAGAATTTATGCAACTTCAGGATGTGTACAACATAAATAATGAAATGCTCCCGACTGCATCATTTAACTCTAGCTAACTAGATCCTTTATAGCATTTGCTGTAAAAATTACTCCCATTCAATACCCGCATACCAGCACCCATCACCAGGTCCCCAAAGAAAGGAATGTGAAGTGTGGTCTTCACTTAATTTCCAAGGCAACAGAATGTACTCAGAATGAAAGGAATGTGAAGTGTGGTCTTCACTTAGTTGCCAAAGCAAGAGAATTTTCTCAGAATAGAGAAGTGTATAATGTGGAGAACAAGATGTCTTAAAATAATATATGCAGCAGTCACTCGTCAAAAAGAAATCACTTTGAAGTTCTAGTAAGCTTATTGCCAAAGATACGAGGTTCAGTCTGATCAAAGAAGCCAAAATATAGGTCTCTTTCCAAATAATCCACGCAATTCCAAGCATTTAACAATACCAGAAAACCTCCTTCCTTTATACCGACCAAAACCAAAGACTCCAAAAATAACTCTACTCCAGGCACACTCTTTAACCTGTTGAGCCTGCTCTCTACTCCAAGCCACATTTTACAGTTGAGCTACTCTATACTCTCGGCACACTCCTTAAGCTGTTTAGATTTTCTCCTCTGGTTATATCATAATATTCAGTTTGTTGAGCCACTTAGCACTTCTTAAAAATCAAGTTCATACAAAAAATACCCCACTTAGAGGCCCAACCACTGGTACAGGTCCCTGGTCATTCTCTATTCTAGACCATGACCATCAACAAAATATAAGTGTAATTTATTGGGGAATGAAACTAAGAAAACACAAAAGACACAGGAAGGTTAGAAGAAATTATCGTAAGATTACTCCAGCAAAAGTTCTTTAGAAACTCTGAAGGCATCTTGCTCCATGGTCGAATTTCGATGTAAAGAAAGCCACTCTATATACAGGTTAAAAGTGAAATAAGAAAAGATCTACTATAAGAAAGTGAAACAAGCTCACCCTGGTGGTTTGGGCGTCTTCAATGCTCTGTTCAGATAATAACTTCTCCAACAGATCAAAGATTTGACTGTCTTTCACCGTATCCAGTTTGCGGAAGCAGTCTTCTGCTTTGGCAGTATCCTCAAAAGATGCTGACATTTTCACAATGGACATTTTCAACTTCTTGTCTACTTCTTCCGATACTTCTTCCTGGACAATATAGATAGAAAACCGATGCAAAATCACTGCACAATGTCTTGACAAAAGTATGTAGGAGGACCAAAATTCTTAGTAAATTAGAATTTCTTCAACAGAGCAACCTATCTTGCCAACATCAAGAGATTAGAAACAAGAAGGGCAGTTAATGCCACAAAAAAGGCATTCAAGACAAAACCAGAAAGGCTTCAGCCTAAAGTAAAAAGTGCCCCAAAGTTCAAGACGTAATCATAGCTGGAATTTTGGAAATTTTGAGCAATCCAAAATTCTATCAGAAAAGCATCTATAACTTCAGCTTTAACGAATTCAATTGTCTGCTATACAGGGGTGAACAAAGAGAATTATCAGAATATTTCATGGATGAATATTATTTGTGATACCTTGTATTTGTTGAGGAGAGTTAAGTACACTTGCATTTCATTTCGCAACCTGGACGAATACAACCCCGTGAATTCAAGCAAAAGAAGCAAAGCAGAACTGAAAAGTTAATGAAAGCCACATTTCACCAAAATACCTCAGCTTTTGAGACAAAATTGCATTCAAGGCCTTCAGATGACAAGGCGTAAAAAGTGAGAACATGAAGACCCAATGCCTGGTTTTATCCTCAATCGAAAGAGAAGCAGGAAACAGAGTGTCAGTAAGCAGAATTTCCATTTGCTGAGGCCTGTGTAAGGTGAATCATAATTAAATCTCCATCAACTAGAAAATGCATTCATTTAGAAGTCACATCATGAAAAATGGGCATACTTGAACTCCTTACAATCTCTGTCATAGCATAGCATCAAAATTTTACATGGGATCTGTTCAAAATGATCACTGAAATCCATGATGGCAGCGGCACATTGTGTGCAATATTCCAGATACAGTTCTAATAACTTCTTTAATGCTTTCTTTCTAACAGACACCTACATATTTAGACGAAAAAGAAGCATAAGGAAGCATATTTCGGGAAGTACAAACAGAGAAGTTCTTTTTTAAAGAATTGCACAAAAAGCAATGTTATCTTATGAAAGTTGTTCACCACTACAACCTTTTTGTCTCTCAGTCGTTCTGCAACACATGTGATAAGTTCAAGGGGAACAGATTTTAGTTTATATCTTGCCAAGTCGCACACCACAGTAACTGCCTCTGATCTCACTCTGTCATCAGAATCCAAAAGCCGGCCTTGAAGAGCAGCTGCTCGGTTCACATGAGTTAAATGGTGAGATGTAATGCTGAATCAGGAGACCAACAAATCAAGGGCATATTGAAAGGAAAAAAAAAAGGAAGAGAAAAGAAAAAGCTTTCGAGTTTCGACATCTTACAAAGAACTTCAAGTGATTCTTTTCCAGATGGATTGGTCATGTAGAATGCTTTAGCACATGAAAGTGTAATTAGTCTCACTTCAGCAGATTTATCACAGGTTCTGTTTAAGAATTCTACAAAAAGCTGGTGATAATCTCGGGCAAAATGGTTTCCAGGCAATGAAAAGACCTTTTTCATCAAGCCAAGAGCTTTTATCCGGACATCCACTTGATCTGTCTGTGAATGAAGTTACATTTCTAGTTTGAGCAATGGAGTGGGAAAAGTAACCCAACTTCAATGGAAGAACTTTAACAGCAGTAATAATGAGAAGATGAGGAAAAATAACAATAACAATGATAATCAAAATTTATTCTGCATTCACTGGACCAGACAATTAACATTTAACAGAGTACATTGTCGTACAATAAATAGACTAAATGGCAGGAGAATGACGCACCAATAATTCGTGGATCAGGCTAGGTATGACAGAAAGAAGTATTTGAGGAGAACACTGAAAGATTTCGTATATAATTTCATGGTAATATTCCTTGATCTCACTCTGCACAGCATCTCTATTAAGAATGCAAGACCTTAAAAACCTTGAAACAGTATCTTCAATCTTTTCACTGCAATTTTGAATGACAGAGACAGCAAGCTGGTGAGACGCACGAGATGCACCCTGGAACAAAATTCATAAAGAATTCCAGTTTTAAAAGACAATTAGGCAGAAATTTCCATAGCAGGAAAGATAAATTGCAAAACTAAGATAGTGGTGTCAATTAATTTCATCTTTGCAAACAAGAACCACTTAATAAATGTAAAAAGTTTCTATATTGCATATCATTCGTAAACTTGACACATATATATTGCGCTGTCCTCCATCAACGACAAGAACGCTTAGCATGACTAGGAAGAAGGTAATCTCAAGAAGCCATAACTAGAAGCAAGCTTAAAAGCACAAGTCTATGAGCAACTTCAAATAAGATACACTACTACTGCATTTTGATGAGTCATTCGGAAGGTTCCATCTAAAAAGATATGACTCTGCACTTGATCAAAAAGAAAAAAGACCTGACTCACCACCCAAAATTAAAGATCAAAAATTCAACACTAAATGATATATTCAGGGCATTACTAATGATCACAAATTGATGAATCCTCTTCCCAATAGTCTCTCATCATCCCAACATGTATTACCACTTTTCTACAATCAATCAAATAAATGGGTATTCAAGGACCCAAAAAAAAAAAAATGTCTTTCTCACCTTACCCCAGACACCCAGAGAAAGTAGTTGAGCAAATGACAAGTCTCCATTAGCACCCATGGAAATGTACCCTAATCTAAAAAAATAGCAGGATTCCTACCATCATTTGTGCAACCAACAAAAAGAAAAGAAGAAAGATTAAAAGCTATAACTTCTGAGGCGGCAGCAAATTTATCTACAAGCAAAAAAGATTCACATGAGGTGAACCTAAGAAGAGATGGGAGCTGCAACTATAGACTCATACCAAGTGGAGAGTAATTTTCAGACATCATGGATATGGAACTAGTCCATATGCTGCTGACACTGACAGACACTGACAACAATAACAATTGTCTCAATCCCAAGCTAGTTGTTGGCAGCTATATATATTTTCCCATTTCACATTGCTCCTTAATACAACATCTCAATCCAATATCTTAAAATTCAGGTATTAGGGTACTAGAGATTCTCTATTACCAGCATTAATAACAAAACTAACCAACTCCTAGTGAATATTAGACCTAAAGTTAACGCACCAATCTGACTGAAATTTAATCCCAAATAATTGGTATCATCTGTACGGATCTCTTTCTTCCGTTGCCCTGTTTTCACAAGCCACCTCCCTTATCTAGGCCTGGGACAACCAATGTGAGCAAGCTCGCAAATGCGGAGTTACTCACAGACACTCAGATGTGAAAAAATGAACAAGCACAACACCCGATGTGCACGCAACCTTTCTTTAATTTCTCTTACACCATCTTTGGCATTTGAATGTTTGCTTGACTTTAAAGATGTCAACTTAAAATAATTTTGAACTGGAGTATAATATGTGAGCAACCAATTTATATACATACATGCATATAATGATATAATATATACACAAACACATGCAGACATATATATATATATATATATATATACACAGATGTGCCAATTTGGGGTAAGATTACCTTTTTCATATTAAGTAATTTGTTTCATTGATGGGATCCAGTAGATGCAGAAAATGAAAAGTACAAACTGCTAAGAAATATTAATAAGCTTCATGCAGAGAATATACTAAAGGTAGGGAGCTGAATGCTGATAAAATCCAAAAGATTATCTTGGCAATTTACAGGGAGTGGGGAGAGATCACTTCTTTGGTTTATTTCAATAAAAAGAGTGTAAGAGTTGATCCATGAATTTATGTAGAGGCACAAGAAGTTCTGTATTTCAAAGTATACATTGCTTCAGGAAATTTTGTTCATCAGAGAGTTTACAATGCTTGAGGACAAATCATCTGAAACTATGTCATTTAAGTTGAAATAGAGGAAGTCCGTGAATTAAATAAAATTACACAACGCAATATAGATAAATTGATCTGTAGATGGAAAACTATACAATTGAATAAGAAATTAGCTAGAGAGGATAAACAAAGAGGGAAAAATTTATAATGGGTGATTATTTACAGGAAATGGAAGCAGATTAACTCTGAAGACTTAGGTGTGCTTAAGTCCTTAATTTAAAGCTTTATAAGTGCAGAAAGGACGACACATAAAATAGAACATCCTCTTCAAAACTTCCCTACCTCTCCTACTGTTTCCGGTGAGAAAGGTGACAGCAAAGAGAACTCAAACACCAAAAGGAACTCCATTTCTTGGCTTCAAGACAGCATTCAATGAGTGGAGATTACAGTATGAAGTACTACTGTTAATTTCATCTTGGAGAAGGGATGAAAGAAGATCAAAAAACTATGATTTACATAGATAAAGGGATGAAAGTACTACATCTTTCTCAAAACAAAGTTGAAAGTACACCTGAAACTGTTAATGCAGCAACTACTTTTAGCTTTAATCTTATTATTATGTTATAGATCACCATATCTACCTTAGCTTCTTTCAAAAGGTTCTGCAAAATCACATCTAAAAGGGGCTCAGATTCTTCTTTTTCAAAAGTGAGCAGCTCGGAACTGGTCTTCTCTTTCTCTTGCATTTTCTCCTCCAAAATTTGTGTCATTATTGATACTGCTGCAGAAACCATACTTGGAGGATGATGTTCCCTACAAGAAAAGTTAGCACCATCAGATAGTAAAACTAATTTTCAAGAGAGTTGCCACATGTAACCCGCAGGAAAAAAATGTATGTAAAATTATTCAGCATGAGACATCACACTGTAAACACTTTTCAGCCCTCTTTTCTTTTTAATTATATAATCCTACTTTATCCTTTCATTGAATGAACTTTTTTGTGATTTTGCCGAGGAATGAATAAGTTAGGGGTAAATTTATCTGATGTTAGGAACTTCACCTGAGTTAGGAAATCTTGGGACGCTAAATTGAATATTAAGAAAATCAATAAGGGTTTAGTTACTTCCACACCTCTTTCCTTCACTTCGGCTCCCTTTTTCCCCTCTTGTTTTTCTTTTTATAGCAATGAAAGATCTTATATTAAGCTTTTGTGTCGTTGAGCATCAATTCCCACTTCAACCAAAACAAAGAACAGAATTCTCTCATGAAGAAATTGAGCAACATGATGCTAGATTCAGATTGGCCACTTGTAGCATGCACAGAAAGATTCTTGTGTAACAATAGTACAATACTTCTTTCTCTTTATCCACATCTGAGACTTCACGATCTCCCTGAACGTGCTGCAGATGGGCTGAGTTTGAATAAAGGTTCGACTATGGTCTACTAGCTTTCTCTAGCCTTACATAATCATCATTTACTACTGACTTTGCCCTTTCCAGTCACCTAGGTCTTCTCTGACAGAGCCCTTCACTAGATCAGCTTTCTCTAAGCTTAGCAATGTTGTTTGGGTATTCTTTTAGCAATTCAAGAAGCACCTTCACCACTTCTCTTGCCGAATATTAGTAAGTTTGGGGACATTCTAGGGTTTGTTTTCTCATGTGACTTGAACATAGATTTTGACTGCACTTGTTTTAAAAAATGGTGAAAACTCTGTTCTGACAAAAAATTCCAACTTTTGGAGAAACATATGTATTTCAGTTCTTGAAAAAGTGAAACACTTGTCTCTAATAAAGTTTTTCGGTTTCCAGCTTGAAAAGAGCCAACTTGAAGAAGTGAAACACTTCACCTTCATTTTCCCCAAGAACTTCATGGGTTACCAAGCAAAAATTCAAATAAATTCCAAAAGGTTAACCTAAGAACAAGAAGACATATCAGAAGCATATTGGCTTTCTTCTATATGAAATGTCACATAGGTACCCCTGTTTACCCCTACTCCAGCCCTCCCTTTTTGTCGGTGCTTATTATCAATCGGTTTTCTTCATGCAGTGTTTCTTGATGCATTCAATGATTAGACAATTAAAGGAATTTAAAGGACGAGGAAATTGGGGGGAGGGGGGCATGAAAGTCCTCATATTCAATCAGGACAAAAGATTAATAAAACGAGAATGAAGAATTTCACCTCAAGATGGCGAAAAAGTTCTTGAACATTTTTTTAGCCAACTCTTCGCAGCCAATATCTAGCATTAGCAAACAAAACCTCAGTTTTGCAACAGTATCTAACAGTTGTACCCTCATGCTGAAGTAAGGATTCATGGTATCTTCAAGCTCTGAGAAGATATTGACAAGAAGTCCAAATATATCCTGTTACAAATTTCGAAAATCAGCAATCGCATCGATAGTATTACAGCTACTACCAATTACGAACAGGAATAGGGGGTAAAGAAGAAGGTAGCATGGACAGGACTATATAACAGAAACAACTGCATAAAGTCAAACTTTACCCTAGACACTGCATCAGTAAATTCAGGATTTGGTGCCAGCACACGGACAATTTCGCAGAAGCAGATGCCAACCAGAAGTCGGATATCTTTGTCCTTGTGAGCAAGCAAATTATGCTTAACAAGAGAACTGCTCAAGGGTTTAATGACAGATTTCAGTGAACTTGACTGTTTTAACCCTTCAAAAGCACGAGTGGCTTGCTGCAGAAGAAATAAATCTTGTCATGCAAAGAACTTTGAAATAATATGAAATCTGAGAACAAAATAGCACAATGATTCTTAAAGGTCAAGAAAACATGGCCTAGATGTTAATAACCATATTTTTTTATAACCGAGAAATCTGTGGTGGGTTCAACCCAATTAACAACAGCTTTGAAACTCAGGAAAGTATGTCCCCTCTACCTGCTACCACTTAAACACAAGGCTTCAGTTAGAAGCTGGGTTAGAATTTATGACTTCGCCTTACCCATACATTCCGCATTGCCCCCTTACCACAAAACCAAAGCTCCGAGGGTATAAATACTTTTCTTTTAAAAGTATTTTACATACAGATGTACCAAGAAGGTGTAACATTTTCCTCACCAAAAATATACACACATTTCTAAAGGAGCTCAAAACTCACCAGGTTCTCTATTCCATTTTGATTACACAAAAGAATGTGAACCCTCCCTATGTTATTTATACTACGTAGTGTCTTTATACTACTAATAACAGGCGAAGAAGATTCAGAAAACACATTTAAGAAACTGTAGTAACGAGCAAAGATAGTTGAGAGTGAGATCTTAATTCAAATAAGTCCAAAAAATTAAAACCTTAACAAGCTTACTAACCTCCCAAAATGAAGAGCACGTACTGAAAAAGAGCAAAAATCGCCAACACAGTAAGCAATAACAGAATTGGAAAAAAGAAGTCATCAATAATTGGTACGAAGGAGCAAATGTCGACTGTAGTCCAAACTAACATAACTTCAGTCGCAAGGCATGTCAGAAAATTAGAGAAACACCAGCCAATACAAAAATTCAGTGAACTGTTTCCAATAAATTACTTTAAAAGAAGATACAGAAAACACAATCAGTAGTTGAGAGTTGAGAGTGAGGTATTACTTTTAACAAATTGACAAGAGTGTCTTTATTGGGACAAGTTTTGTATGCACCCAGTTGTTTTCCGATTCGGGATATGACCTTCACTGCCTCCTTCTCTGAGTCCGCCATTGCAGACCTTTCGCAAAAACCCTAAGAAGCTTCCTCAGATTTTCTGAACAAATGGAAGGAAGCGCGTGTTAAAGAGGGTGCGCAGTGAGGAGAGTTTGGAGTGTGAGTTTTCCCGCCGCATGCCCTTGGTGATGAGCGAGCGGTACACGACAAAAGCAGTTGCGGATAACTTTTGACAAAGTTTCTCTTTTTACATTTTTTACTTCCGAGTTTTAGCTTAGGGAAAATGGACAAAAATATCTCTCAACTCTTATTTATTTGTTGAATAAGTTGTATGAAATATCAAATTATTAATTTAAATTAAATATTATATTTATAGTTTATTTTAATTGTAATTCGTAGCAGACATCCCCTTTTTTGTCATATGATTCAGTATACAATTAGTCATTTTCGGTATACAATTAGCCATTTTATACATTTTGGTATAAAATGTGTTTGTGTCTGTATAAAGCTAGAGAAAAGTGTATATGCAAATACAAATATATATATTTTCGTCTTATACACTTATAATTATACAAATACAGATCTTATTATACAAATTACAATGTATAAATTAATTTATACAAAACTGAACAATTTGTATAAAATTAGATGTTTGTAACGAATTATACAAATCAAAAGCTCCATAGCAAACATAAATTTGTTATGGAGCGCAATTATGCAAACTATAGCTATAACATATAAATATGATTTTTATGTTTACTATATGTGAAAGTTAAAATTGTTTTTACCCTTACTATTACAAAACTTATCATCAGTATCCCTCCTTAGACAGAAATCTCCAAATCAACAAAAATTAATCTGATTTCAATTGAAATTATCCTATTATCTATTTTAATCTAAATCTGACCCACTATATTAAAAGAATAAACTGATAGCAATTAAATCTCCAAACCTCTGTTTGAGTTCGTTGTTTCTCCTACTTAGCACCACTTTCCCCTCCCAAAAATGCGAAGCAAATCCACGAGATCATAAAATTCCTTGTGACAGATCGAATGACTGATGACGAACTATCAAGATCAAGAAGAACAAGGATATTGCCAAGTTCAAGGTTTGTTTTTTTATGTATCTTCTTACACGGTGTGTATCTGACTTTGAGAAGACTGATAAGTTGAAGCAATCACTTCCTTCAGGTTTGAGCGTGTAAGACCTCTGGAAAAAAATATATGTTTTTCAGCTCTTTTGCCAAAGTAGTTCAAACTCATCATCATTACAGATCTTCTAGCGTCATTCAACTTAATAGAAGGAAGCTTTATAATTGTAAACTTCTTCCATATCACCAGTGTTGCTTCCTTTCACATTCATATACATAAATTCTTTGATATAGAGTAGATGTATTTGAGATATCTTAGATGGAAGTCAATTGTAACCATGGTGTGTTGTGTTCAAACGCATTGGAGAATTTGTAATTCGGTTCCTCCAATCTTCATTGATTACTGCTCTCCAATCTTCTTCTACGTCTCGTTCCTCTATTTCTACAACAAAACAAGTGTAGTGTTCTATTAAAGATTCTAGAAGCTACTAGAATCAAGTTAGTTACAAATTATGTTAAGTTGTTATGTAACCAACTCTATGTAGCGTATGAAAGGTGTGAAAGGTGTGATCTGTATGTGGTCTATAAAAGGATGAATTTCTTCATCATTGTAGCTTTAACACTTGATAATAAAAATTCTTTTCTTACGCAACAGAGTTATTCATACATTCATATCCATGGAAGAACAAGCTTCCATGGATTCAATAGCACAGTAACAAATTCACATGGTATCAGAGCAGCGACATTAGAATTCAATCTCGAGCTGCGTATTGGTTTCACGATCAGATTACACTGCATAAATTTTGGTTATGGGAGATCAAACAGCCTCTATTATGGCAGATCTAACAGTGGATTATCTTGAACACTCTCATCCTCTCTACTTTCATGTATCAAATACGCCAGGTACAACTTTGATTGTAATCAAGCTCACAGGCCCAACTAACTATGGATTGTGGAGTAGGTCATTACAATTTGTGCTACTGGTTAAGAACAAACTCTGTTTTGTAGATGAAACTTGTCTAAAGAGTTCATACAAAGGGGATCTAGCAACTCAGTGGGAAAGATGTAATGTTGTGGTGCTCTCATGGATCAGTAGCACCGTGGCTCAGGAATTACTCACAACAATTGTTTATGCCTCAAATGCCAAGCGTGTATGGGACGACTTCAAGGAAAGGTTTGGCAAATCTAATCTCACTAGAGTGTATCAGTTATGGGCAGAAGTTTCTTCTCTAAAACAAGGAACTGACTCTATTACAACCTACTATTCGAAATTGAGGGATCTATGGGATGAATTAAATGTCTTAGTACCAGCTCCTCTGTGTAATTGTGATGAGGCTAAGCCCTATATTGAACACTTAAGTCAGCAGAGGTTGTTAGTGTTCCTCATGGGCCTCAATGAATCATATAACTATTTTAGAAGTGACATCTTGCTTAAAGTAGTTGTTCCTACTGTTAATCAAGTGTATGCCACTGTAATACAAGAAGAAAGTCAGAGGTTACTAGGTGTTATGGATGTCAACAAGGAACCTCTAACAATGATGGTTAACATGAAGCAAGGTTTTAAGGGATAATCAGGCCTATGCCACTGTAATACAGGAAGAAAGCCAGAGGTTACTAGGTGTTATGGATGTCAACAAGGAACCTCTAACAATGATGGTTAACATGAAGCAAGGTTTTAAGGGAGGTTTGTGAGCATTGTGGTTACAAAAATCATCTCACTAAAGAATGTTATAGGGTCGTTGGATATCCTACAGATTTCAAAAGCAAGAGGAAGCAGGGTGTCACGACCCAAGCCTAGGGCCTAGACATGACCGGCGCATGGGGAACCCGAAGGAACCCCAAACAAGCCTCATAGCATATCATTACACATCCTTGGTCGCAGAAGCAATTAAAATGACCATAAGCGATAAGCATAATCAAAGGGGGAAATCGGGACTAAGGGAGCAAGAAAAAAAGAAGAAGAAATGATACATAAATACCATAGATGAGTCAAGCTCAAGCATAATACACAACTTGTCCAACACCACCTCTAAACATGAATACTTAGCGGGGGCCAAGACAAAC